>NW_027617249.1:55000-133000 GCF_964187855.1 Myxine glutinosa | reverse complement strand
ACCCTGAATGGGTTTCTCTCATCTCCTCTTCCTGTTCAGGCTGGAGTTCCCCAAGGCAGTGTTCTGGGCCCTGTGCTTTTTATGGTCTTCATCAATGATCTCTCCGACTCTCTTGAAAATCCTCTCTATCTTCTATCTCTCTATCAACTACAGACCAATCAGCCTTCTCCCAATCATCAGCAAAGTCATGGAATCCATCATTGCTTCGGATATGAAATCTTTCCTCTTCTCCAATGGCTTGATCTCTGATCATCAATTTGGTTTCAGACCAGGTCACTCTACTCTGGACATGCTGCTTCTGCTGTCTCAACAATGGATGGAGGTCCTCAATGCCAAACAGGAAATTAGAGCTGTCTCCCTCGACATATCACGTGCCTTCGACACGGTCTGGCACCCCGCTCTGCTCACCAAACTCTCCTCCTTTGGTATCCATGGAAATCTCCACGCATGGCTGGCGGACTTCCTCTCTAGTCGTCGTCAACGTGTGGCCCTGAATGGGTTTCTCTCATCTCCTCTTCCTGTTCAGGCTGGAGTTCCCCAAGGCAGTGTTCTGGGCCCCGTGCTTTTTCTGGTCTTCATCAATGATCTCTCTGACTCTCTCGAAAATCCTCTCTATCTCTTTGCTGATGACTCCACTCTCTGCCGCTCCATTCCTCTTCCCTCAGATCGGCAGTCTGCTGCCTCCTCACTCTCTGAAGACCTGGACAAAATCACAGACTGGTCAAACAAGTGGAACATGTCTTTCAATCCTGACAAATCTCACACTCTTACTATGTCTCTCCGAAAAGATCGACTGGACAACCCTCCCATCTACTTTCTCAACAATCCTCTCCAAGAAGTTCTGTCGCTCAAGATTTTGGGTCTCACTATCTGCCATGATCTTTCTTGGGAAAACCACATTTCCAAGCTGGCCTCCAAAGCCAGTCGCCGACTGGGCATCCTCCGTCGTGCGAAGTCCTTCCTCGGCACACCTGAGCTCCTCACCACATACAAGGCTTTCATCCGCAGCTCAATGGAATACTGTTCTCCCCTATGGGCCGGTGCTCCTGCCTCACACCTAGCTCGGCTTCACGCTGTTGAAACCAAAGCTTTCAGAATTATTGGAATCTCCCGCGATGAAGCTATCTCTGAGGGCCTTTCACTCAATCACCGCAGGCAGGTAGGTGGTCTTTCTGTCTTCTACCGACTCCTCTCCGGCCTTGCACCCCCAGCTCTCTCTGTGCTCTGTCCCCCAAATATTCCTACAGGTCGCACAAGATCTGCCAGCAACCCTCTGATGGTTAAACTGCCGAAATCTCGGCTCTCTGCTCACCTTCACTCTTTCATTCCTCTTTTCTCCCGCCTCTGGAACAAACTCCCTCACTCCCTTCAATCCCACTCCTCCCTCCAGGTCTTTAAAACAGCTGTTCACCACCATCTCTTATCTTCCCCCATCCAAAACCTTGATCTTTTCTACCCCCGCTAATTCACCCCAGATCCACCTTGTTTGAAATTCCAACTTCTTTCCTGGAAGTCCTGGCAGTGTCTATATGTTTTATACCTCTCCCACCGCCCCCTTCCCACGCCCCCCCACCCCCAAAGCCCTCGCCCTCTCTCAGATCTCTCGATGTCTCCATGTCTCTCGGTCCCTGCTCTCAAATGTTGTGTTTGTGTCCTTCCCCCTCTCTCCCCATCTTGTCTACCGCTCCCTATGTTATATGTTTTTTGTGTCGGTTTGTCTTTCTGTGTGATTAATGTTCGCTCTTTCACGAGCCTCGACCTTGTATACAAAAAAAAAAAAAAAAAAAAAAAAAAAAAATCTCTTTGCTGATGACTCTACTCTCTGTCGCTCCATTCTTCATCCCTCAGATCGGCAGTCTGCAGCCTCCTCACTCTCTGCAGACCTGGACAAAATCACAGACTGGGCAAACAAGTGGAACATGTCTTTCAATCCTGACAAATCTCACACTCTTACGATGTCTCTCCGAAAAGACCGACTGGACAACCCTCCCATCTACTTTCTGAATAATCCTCTCCAAGAAGTTCTGTCACTCAAACTTTTGGGTCTCACTATCTGCCATGATCTTTCCTGGGAAAACCACATTTCAAATCTGGCCTCCAAAGCCAGTCGCCGACTGGGCATCCTCCGTCGTGCGAAGTCCTTCCTTGGCACACCTGAGCTCCTCACCACGTACAAGGCTTTCATCCGCAGCTCAATGGAATACTGCTCTCCCCTCTGGGCTGGTGCTCCTGCCTCACATCTAGCTCGTCTTCACGCTGTTGAAAGCAAAGCATTCAGAATCATTGGAATCTCCCGCGATGAAGCTAACTCCAAGGGCCTCTCACTCACTCACCGCAGGCAGGTTGGTGGTCTTTCCGTCTTCTACCGACTCCTCTCTGGCCTTGCCCCCCCAGCTCTCTCTGGGCTCTGTCCCGCAAATATTCCTACAGGTCGCACAAGATCTGCCTGCAACCCTCTTATGGTTAAACTGCCAAAATCAAGACTCTCTGCTCACCTTCACTCCTCTTTTCTCCCACCTCTGGAACAAACTCCCTCACTCTCTTCAATCCCACTCCACCCTCCAGGTCTTTAAAACAGCTGTTCACCATCATCTCTTATCTTCCCCCATCCAAAACCTTGATCTTTTCTATCCCCGATAATTTCACCCCAATTCCACTTTTTGAAATACCAACTTCTGTCCTGGAAGTCCTTGGTGTCCTTGTGTTTTATACTTCTCCCACCCCCCCTCCCCCCCCTTCCCACGCCTCCTCCCCCCAAGCCCTCTCCCTCCCACACATCTCCCTGCTCTTAAATGTTGTGTGCTCTCAATTGTTTGTGTGCTTCCCATTCTCTTGTCTTCCGCTCCCTCTTTTTATATATTTTGTTTGTCTGGTTGATTTGTTTGTGAAGCAAATGTCAGCTCTTTCACGAGCCTCGATTCAGTATACAAAAAAAAAAAAAAAAAAAATTCCATTTTTGTTGCCGTGTAAATGAATCATAACTCAGAAGCAGGCAAATGCACGCCTAAGCCACACAGACATATGGGGAAAAGGCAGCCAGCCTCCTTGCTTCAATAAAACTATTATTTTTTGGGTTTATAGCAATACATAGTGCAGTGTTAAGAAGCTAACAATTTTCTTGGAAATGGAAGAAAAATTATATTATCAAACAAATATTTAGGAATTACTTTCCCTTTAACATTTACAGGTCCAGAACATTTTTCTTACCAAATGTGAAATCTAATTTCTGAAAGGACAATTAGTAAAACCATATTGATATCCATTAAAAAGAATCAGGACACCTCACAACCAGGTGGCTTGGATTTCGAAGTGGTTCCTTATGGAAGACGACTCTATTGGAAACAATTTACAAATCTCAAGATCAATGTTACATAATTATTTATGTGGAAAGTCTAACAAGGTGTGCATCGCATCATATTACTTTTTCCAACAGAAAAAGATGTTTTCACACCAATAATGGGAGATGGTTATCCCTGGTGTTGGGCTAGCGGCTAGGGTGCCGGCTTAGGATCCTAGGATCCTGGGTTTGAATCCCGGTCAATCGCTGAATTAACGCCAGGGGGGTTGACTCAGCCTGTCATCCTTCCGAGGTCGGCTAATTGAGTACCAGCTCACTGGTAATTCCCTCCTTGTCGTTAAAGGCGGCAAAAAGGGTTGGCGTCAGGAAGGGCATCCAGCCATAAAAAACATTGCTTCAAAAAGGGGACCGAAAAACAACAACAAACCACGGTTCCCGAAAAAGGCCAACCCCCGCTTGCGGGGAAAAATGGCCTCTAAAGGTGGTTTTTTTTTTTTTTTTAATGGGAGAAAAAGATGTTTACACACCAATAATGGGAGTCATCCACCATCCAAAGCCAGGATATTTTCTACACCTGTTAATCTTCCCCTCCCAAAATTTTGCTTATGTATCCATATTGTGCACCCCTTGCATTCACCCCTACCCCTCTTCATTATCTGCATCCCTTGTTTGTCCGTCTCCGTCTATCTTCTCCCTTTGCCCTGCTATTGGTGTTTCCCCTTTCTCCTGCTCTTCCCTTTGTTATGTTGTGTCCTGATCTGGTCTGTGTCCTTGCTCTTCCACGAGCCTAGACCTTGTGTAAAAAAAACAGCTCGTCACAAGTGATAGTTGTTAAACTATTGTTTATCGTGGTACGGTAGCAACCATCTACTTATTTAAATATATGTTCATATATTATGTACCCACAATGGGAAACCTGATTCCCAGTACTCCCTCTTTCCCATATGTAGTTGGCTTCTCGCCTCTCCCCACTATCCCTCCAGCTTCAGGTTAATACCACGTTCTTGGTAACAGTCATCACTTTACTGGCAAAACCAGGAGATCAATGGATAAAAGTTTAGCAGATTACAATGTCACATGCACATGAGCTATTCCATTGGACAAAAACTAAAAACAGAGAAAAGTGCAAAAGATAAAGTGTGAAGCTTCTATCTGGACAAATTTCAATCCCTCTGTGGAGTGTCATTAGGATCCTTAAGATCCAATATGGTGGTGCGGAGGTAGCGCAGTAGCCTTTGCGATCCTGTCAATTCTAGATTTGATTCTCAACCAGGCTATAAACCGATGAACTGGTGCTTCACAGGCGGGGCGTTTAATCAGAGTACAGAGTTCTTCAAATGGGAGATTATCGTGGAGACCTGTCTGCCAGAATTTATTGATGGAGGACACTAAATATCCCACAGTATCTTCCACAAAGGGTAGGAAATTGCTGCCGGCCACCCTGGACGAATTTAATCTTTTTGCCCTTCCTACCCTATGAGTTAACGTCTACCCATGAGTTACGGCTCTGGCACTCAACCACTTGCCCACAATTGACCAATGGTTCATGGCAAAGCCAAAAAACATGGCCAAGATAAGTAACAGCAATGATCCTCAAAAGTTGGCTTGGACCGAGAAGACCATCGACTTTCAAACTTGTCAAAACATCACGTTCAATATGAAATCAGGACAGTATATCTTGAGGCAGCTTGTACCAGAAATTGCCTTGGACTACGAAACTGCAAACAAAGGAAGTAGCTCGGGAAGTCATGTAATGGTGCAAACCCAGACACACTCGGATACTATGGAAAGCTCAGCTAGACACATAAGAGTATAATGTGGAAAGGCAGCTAGTTGAGAGAAGTAGTAAAAAAGGAAGAAAAAAGTCATGATATTACATATCACCTTCATCCATGCTGAAACTGCTATGGCAGCTGCTGCCCTTTGAGGCTTCAGGTGAGACAGCAGAGAGAATGGGGTCTGATGGACCTAAAGGGCTAAGGGCTGTGTCCTCCATGAGTACATCGTCACTAAAAGCCATCGAGTCATTCCCACAGCCGAGCATTGAAAGCAACTCTTCACAGAGCACTCCATTCTCTGTCGAGAGAGGTTCAAAGCTGGCACCTGCTGTTGCAGATGATGAAGAAGGTGGGAAGTTGCCATTGGTAGAGGTGGTAGTAGGGGTGGTAGCGCTGGCTGTTGTTATGGAGCAATCAAAAAGGGATTGCTCAACCTTAAAGACATGAGCAGCAAGGTCAGATGTGACAAGGCCAGAGGGAGAGGCAATCGGAAGTCCATGCACTTTAGCCTGCATCTCCAATTCCTGCTGAGGCAAAAAGCCAGTGCTTGTAAAGATAGATTAATCATAAGAGCAGGCTTCAGAATAAATTATATATGTCGAGGATCTATGATACCCAATTAACTTATTCCAACTCGTATACATAAAATATGGTTATATAGGTAATTCACCTATTACTATAAAATGCTTGGATGTTATAAACACAAATCATAAAAAGATTGTATAAGGAAGTAAGAAGAGTGAGGCACTGCACTTCTGAGCCTAATCAAGTAAATATCGTATCAGAAGGACAGCATATTCCTCATGTAATGCTGTGCTTGCGAAACACCACTCCCATGCTGTTAGAATGTGATGCTGTGGAAATACGCCATACATGGGCCGCCATGTGAGGGATTGATCTATGTCGATCTTTGGTCAGTTATGCATTGTCTACCCAATCACTATTTGCCATACAAAATGCCTCTACTTCCTCCCTGCCTGGGTGTTAATTTCAAGATGTCAGGTTTGGAAAGCTCCAGCTTAGATTTTAGATTTTAGATTCGGAAAAGACTACAGAAACCCGGGCATTATATCTTCAACTTGTCCTCAGTCAGGTTAGTCTTCAAAATGGAGAGAGCAAGCTGCTTGACAACAACTGCTTCACCACAGGACTCACTGCACATGGCCAAAAGGATGAATAGGATAGCTGCAGACCGATAGCCTAACAATGGCGTAGCCGGGCTGGGTTGATACTTTAGTTGAAGAGGATAGTGTGACCTGAGTGGTGATACCAGTTAGCAGTTTGCAAATAATGTGAGTATGAATTTTTTTTGACTTCAGGCATGGACAACCGGTTCGTGAATGACTTGGGTAAAAAACAGCACCATCAAATTCCAAACAGCATTATTCATCATTGCAATCACAAATTAACACGATAGTGTTAACATATCAAAATATAATGTTAAATCACGATTGTATAGCGATATTATCAAACCAGCAAACAGTCGTCATCTATTCACTTCTGCATTTGGGAGCAAGGTCCGTGTCGATCGCATTTCAAAATCATAATTGTATTGAGGAATTTCTGAAACCACCTTCCTACCTTACGACACCCGCTGGGACCCCAAAACGTTCCACGGAAGGTTATTATATTTCCTTTTAGTAAAATATGCAACTGTAATGGTTACTAAACACTGTCCCCCTGTCATGTGACCAGATCCTCAGCTATGATTGGTGTACATTTTTGGGGACATACAGAGAGCCAAACGCTGTTCCAGATGGCATTGCCCTACGGGCTACGCCGTAAGAATTGCTCTGTCTGTCTGGTGTAAAACTATATAAAGTACTGTCCACATTTCCAGAAATAAACTAGCACAAAATCCCTTCAATGCAGAATTGGGACAAGGAAGTGCAGGGGCAAGATATGCAATTTCAAGAACTAGAGCAGCAGAATACACGGCCTCGGGAACAAGGATGAAAAAGATTGGTTCGAGCTCGTTGCTTGAACAAGCCTGGTGTTGGCTTAAGGGTTAAAGGTGGCTGACTTAAGATCTTTGGGTCCTGAGTTTGAGCCCCTGTCACGCCGTTGAAATAACACCAGGTGGGTTGACTCAGCTTGTCATCCTTCTGAGGTCAGCAAAATGAGTACCAGCTGACTGGGGAAATAAGCCATTCGGCTATGCTATACTGCGTCGAAGTGGCGACCTGTCTAGGATTGTACTCCTTCGCCAAAGAAAATGCTCCGGCAGCTCCTATGCGCCTCACGGCATGAAAGGAATGGTTATTATTGTACACCGCTCCTTTCCTATCCCATGTCCAGGCGCTGCATAACACCATCGCTGGGCACCGAAGGAGACCTGGCAATGACGCACGCTGAAAGGGAGTACTCAGTTTTCACTCCGATTGTTTGTTTGTTTGTTTTTCCAGGCGATATCTCAGCCATCCTTTGAGCTAGGAGGCTGAAATTTCGGCACAATAGTGAGCAAGTCCTTTGGCAAAAACGGTATTTCTTGTTTTTTGATTAATCAAGCAATCGAGTAATTATTTATTGACTATTCAACTAATCAGTTAATTTTAAAAAAATTCGACTAATGACATCTTACTATAATTCACCAAATGTCTGTCTGTCTGTCGGTCTGTCTGTCTGTCTGTCCGTTCGAAGGTACCGTAAAAACTGCTGAACCGATCGCAAATATATTTTGGGTGGGTAATTCTGGGATCCCCAGGAGTAAAATAGGCTATTTAGTTTTCCCAATTTCAGATTTGGTCTCCAGCATTCTCAGGTTTGGACTCACGCATAACATTCGCGTTTGCATGACGTTCATTGTGACGTCTTCTTACGTCGAGCAACGGTACCCGCCCTGCGGGCGGGGCTTCAATTGGGAGGCCCAAATGAAAAGGCAAAATATCGGAAATTGAAGGCTTTTTTTCTTTTAAACGATTTATATAAACATCCGTTAAATCTCGATCGGTGCAGCCGTTTGTGCGGGAGCAAGTATCACCAGGATGTGGCAGTGTGGGAGTCAACGTTTGCACCGATCGCTGCACCGTGTGCCGCACAAACGACTGCACCGATCGCTGCATGGCTGCATTGATCGGATGTGGCATGAAGGAGGATCAGATCCAACAGATCGCTGTCTCCATCGATCTTGCCAAGGCCATAACACCAATCGGCTCAAAATCCTTTGAACTGTTGATTTGGTACAGTTACACGTATCGGGAATTTGGTACACGTATCGGGAGTACATATGACATAGCAATTGTGAACACGATTATCGATCACGATCATCACGATCATAGTGTATCGATCACGATTTGAAACACGATGGAATAATATTTACCGATATGAACAGTGAAGTGGCTTTTATTGAAATTCTAAAGATACTGTTTAGATTTTGATGATTTTCGTGTGATATGATTCAACGGATGTTTATATGAATCGTTTAAAATTAAAAAAAACCTTCAATTTCTGATATTTTGCCATCGCCATATGCAGATTCGCCACGGACCCACGATCGATGTTTCTCTTCGTGAACGTAACCAGTTTGTTTGCGAACGGGTACGTTTTTCATGGAAGTCCTTCACGAACTTGCTGTCCATGTCTGACGTGCGACTGAAGGTTCTACAGGAATGTGGAATTTATTGGTTTCATGCTTTAGCATTCACCGTATCTGCATTGCCTGTTTGCTTCTGGCCTCCCACCCGTGCGTAGCACGGGTATTTCTCTAGTTTCATTAATTTTCAAAAAGATACAGCTGCGGATGAAACATTGGTGGTTGAGGTATGCTGTCAGCCAATTGATTAAGAAATTATTTTACAATTATTATTTATTGATTTTAACTATACAAATAATCAATCAATTATTGTACACCTCTCCCTCCCAATACCGTGTCTATGTGCTGCCCTGGCAATGCCGCACTGCAGGCTGTTATTTATTTATTTGGCATGGGGGCGGTGTACTTTGAATGTATCTGTACTTGTTACTATTATTATTAGTTGCTTGAATCATTGAGTAGAATCAGTAAGAATCGTACAATTCAGAAGTAGAGGACAATGTGTGTGCAGAAATGACTACTGTATTATCAACAGAGTTCATAGCATTTATGAAAAAGACATCGCTTCATAGCACGAGCTAAATTTCCAGAGCTGTGACAGATAAATCTACAGGGTGTCTCAATAAAATCTAGACAGATTATAAATCAAAAACTATGCCATCTTGTCACTCTGCACTGCTTTAAGGGTAACAACTGACTAATTACATGATTATACCATCGTACGCTGAAGCCATGCTAGGTATTGGTAACACTCAACATCACCCCTCTCTCTGTTATTAGTCCCCTACCGGTGTACACCGGAGGGGACTATAGGTTTGCACGCCGCTCATCTGTCTGTCCGTCCGTCAGTCCGTCAGTCCGCCAGTCCGCCAGTCCGTCAGTCCGTCAGTCCGTCAGTCCGTCAGTCCGTCACGCAAAGAACAGTTTTCCGGACTTTTTTTCTAGACTCTTAATGCTAATGATTTCAAACTTGGCACATGCTTTCCTCATGATAAGTTACAGATCAAGTTCGAACTTCACGACGTTTCGATCATTTTTGACAAAGTTATGGCACTTTGAACTTTGGGAATTCTGATAATTCTGATGATCCTTAACTCAATGCCATTTTAAGTTTTAATTTCCTTTAAAAAAGATTTTCTCTGCAATAATAGGACCGATTGAGATCAAATTTTCACCGTATGGGGGACTCGGTCTGTAGAATATTTTAATGGTAATTATGACATCACAGGTCACGTGGTTCGGCCACCATACTGTTTTTCGTGAAAACACGAAAACCCCTTTTTCTCTGCAACGGCTGAAGAGATCGAGGCCAAACTTTGCATGTAGAACGGATACCCATAACGAACAAAAAAGTCAGCAAGCATGACGTCATGCATCACATGGTTTCAGAGTTATGACGTTTTTAAGTATGAACCTTTAAAACCGAGCTCCTCCCTCATTTTCGATCCAATAGAGGGGAAACTTTACAGATCTGTTCAGCATGTCTGTCTACTAAAATGTCCTTTTGGAATTTGCGATAGGGCACGTGGTTTGGCAGATATCGTTAATTAAACGAAAATATTTTTTTAAATGGATATCTTGTTTATTCTAGAGTTCTCCTCAAGCCGCACCGCGCGCCCTCAGCCTCTTCTGCGAACGTCAAAAGCGTGACACAGCGCGCGCTTTCGGGACGGGCGGAGCCAGGCCGAGCAACATATATATATATATATATATACACATCAATCATTGATCGTGAACCGGAAAATATAAGAAATTACTGATATTTAGCGACTCGAAAGGTTCTTTATCAACAACTTATTTTCTCGTGCTTCTGCTGACCTGTCTGCAAGGTGTATAAATCGAAGTCCCGAGTGCGAATCACAGGTGAGCCCATCCTGAAGTAATTAGCGATTGGGAACGATTCAGAACCTGTGGGTAAATAACCCTTGGTAATTTCCCCAACAGTTTTCCGGACGACAGACTGCCGGTAGGGGACATGTATTGCAGCGCAATACTCAGAATGCTTGTTTAATTATGTTTTCTGAAATATTAAAGTCTGCATACATTTTCTTGAGACACCCTGTATATAGTAGGTTGATTCTGCAACAGGTTTACCAGACACGATGGTGTAATGGTTAGAGTATCTGCTCTGAGTCTGGGTGGTCAGTTGCTCGAACCCAAGCAGAGGCACACCACAGACTTAAATGGTACGTGCTACTTCCTTGTTTGGTGATCGCTATTCAAAAAGGATAGACCACAGACAAACGACCATAGGTTGGCAACCATTTCACAGGTTTGATGGGTCTAATGGCCTCCTCCTGCATTTGATTTCCTTTTGTAAGGTTTGTTATGCCAATCTTCCTTCACTTATAAGAGAAAAATTGGTGCAGATTTTGGTGCAGATTCCTTCAGTTATAGAGAGTGGAGATGCAATAGGAGACCAAAATGAACAGCATGAATTTGCTACTGAAAATAGGGTGGTAAGCTCGAGGTGTTTCATGATGTTTTATGGGCAATATAATCAGGATGACCACATATAATTTGAAGAGAATATTTATTTGTGCTAGCCCATAGGCCTCATCTTCATGAAAGGTACCATGGCATCTTTAATATCCATATGTGTGGAGACAGGACTGTATCTGACAAAAGTACAAATGTAATGAGCAGTCGTGAGAGGTTTCTTTAAATACCCCTTAAATGGCAACAGCAAGTAATGGTAAATCAAGTGGGGGGTTGTAAACCCCAAATAGTGGTGGTGATGAGGATATGGGATTTTGTGTGTGTTCATGTCTGTGTATATAGGTATCCATCCCACAAATTTCATGCCTGCACACGAAGTAACAAGCTGCGGTTGATACTCTCCAGCTGACGTTGTCTTCCATCAAGCTCGCGGGCACGCTGCTGTTCTCGCTGCAACTTGCGGATATAATCCACAGAAGCCTTTAGAATTGTGCCCTTGTTCCAGCGAGTGTCTCTGCAGCAAGAAACAATCAAAACTATAATGGTAAAATAAACGCACTTCTACAGGATGGTAATGCAGTTCAAACTATGAATGATATCTAAGAAGTATGCATATTTACACTGTAAGTGAACAGAAGAGGAAGCGCAGATAAACATGTTATCCTGCATTACAAATTTCAAGTTCAGAACAAGATTAAGAGGCAGCGTGGCGATTAATAGCATGCCCAACCCCGGCGATGACTAAGAGTCCCAACCCAGCAATGACAAATAGGTCCCACCCCAGCAATGACAAATAGGTCCCACCCCAGCAATGACAAATAGGTCCCACCCCAGCAATGACAAAGAGGTCCCAACCCAGCAATGACAAATAGGTCCCAACCCAGCAATGACAAATAGGTCCCACCCCAGGGATGACAAAGAGGTCCCACCCTAGCAATGACAAAGAGGTCCCACCCTAGCGATGACGAAGAGGTCCCACCCTAGCGATGACGAAGAGGTCCCACCCTAGCAATGACTAAGAGGTCCCATCCTAGCGATGACTAAAAGGCCCCACCCTAGCGATAACGAAGAGGCCCTACTCTAGCGATGACTAAGAGGCCCTACTCTAGCGATGACTAAGAGGCCCTACTCTAGCGATGACTAAGAGGCCCTACTCTAGTGATGACTAAGAGGCCCTACTCTAGCGTTGACTAAGAGGCCCTACTCTAGCGATGACTAAGAGGCCCTACTCTAGCGATGACTAAGAGGCCCTACTCTAGCGATGACTAAGAGGCCCTACTCTAGCGATGACTAAGAGGCCCTACTCTAGCGATGACTAAGAGGCCCTACTCTAGCGATGACTAAGAGGCCCTACTCTAGCGATGACTAAGAGGCCCTACTCTAGCGATGACTAAGAGGCCCTACTCTAGCGATGACTAAGAGGCCCTACTCTAGAGATGACTAAGAGGCTCTACTCTAGCGATGACTAAGAGGCCCTACTCTAGCGATGACTAAGAGGCCCTACTCTAGCGATGACTAAGAGGCCCTACTCTAGCGATGACTAAGAGGCCCTACTCTAGCGATGACTAAGAGGCCCTACTCTAGCGATGACTAAGAGGCCCTACTCTAGCTATGACTAAGAGGCCCTACTCTAGCGATGACTAAGAGCCACTACTCTAGCGATGACTAAGAGGCCCTACTCTAGCGATGACTAAGAGGCCCTACTCTAGCGATGACTAAGAGGCCCTACTCTAGCGATGAGTAAGAGGCCCTACTCTAGCGATGACTAAGAGGCCCTACTCTAGCGATGACTAAGAGGCCCTACTCTAGCGATGACTAAGAGGCCCTACTCTAGCGATGACTAAGAGGCCCTACTCTAGCGATGACTAAGAGGCCCTACTCTAGAGATGACTAAGAGGCCCTACTCTAGAGATGACTAAGAGGCCCTACTCTAGAGATGACGAAGAGGCCCTACTCTAGCGATGAGTAAGAGGCCCTACTCTAGCGATGAGTAAGAGGCCCTACTCTAGCGATGAGTAAGAGGCCCTACTCTAGTGATGAGTAAGAGGCCCTACTCTAGCGATGAGTAAGAGGCCCTACTCTAGCAATGACTAAGAGGCCCTACTCTAGAGATGACTAAGAGGCCCTACTCTAGAGATGACTAAGAGGCCCTACTCTAGCGATGAGTAAGAGGCCCTACTCTAGCGATGAGTAAGAGGCCCTACTCTAGCGATGAGTAAGAGGCCCTACTCTAGCGATGAGTAAGAGGCCCTACTCTAGCGATGAGTAAGAGGCCCTACTCTAGCGATGAGTAAGAGGCCCTACTCTAGCGATGAGTAAGAGGCCCTACTCTAGCGATGAGTAAGAGGCCCTACTCTAGCGATGAGTAAGAGGCCCTACTCTAGCGATGAGTAAGAGGCCCTACTCTAGCGATGAGTAAGAGGCCCTACTCTAGCGATGAGTAAGAGGCCCTACTCTAGCGATGAGTAAGAGGCCCTACTCTAGCGATGAGTAAGAGGCCCTACTCTAGCGATGAGTAAGAGGCCCTACTCTAGCGATGAGTAAGCGGCCCTCCTCTAGCGATGAGTAAGAGGCCCTACTCTAGCGATGAGTAAGAGGCCCTACTCTAGCGATGACTAAGAGGTCATGCAAGATTTTATTTCACATGCTTGCGTGCTAGTGTAGCTTGTGTTCCCATCTCACGAGGTGATATCTTGCACGGCCACGTCTTCAATTTCTGCAGGGAAGCACTAAAGTCGGTGCTGTGCTCTCTCTCTCTCTCTCTCTCTCTCTCTCTCTCCTTGCTCAACTGATATTTAACGTATTTTTTCTTACATGTTGAAAATATAAAGAATACATCAGTAAGTGACAATGGTGCTAACTTGAACGGAACTCAGTAGAGAGTATACCTCCGCCTGGTTGGCCATATCACTCAGTAGTGAAGAATCACTTTAAAAAATTATAGTAGCCGAATCCGAATCCAGATCTTCACCAAAATCTAATCATTTCGTCCATGTCACATATCTGCCAAATCTCTGCCAAATTTCGTCCGAATCCGTCCACAACTTTTTGAGATATTTTGTTCACAAACGGACAAACAAACAGACAGACGGACAGACAGATAGACAGACAGAGGTGAAAACATAACCTCCATCCACCTTTGGTGGCGGAGGTAATTACTGGCACAATGCATGCATGGAACAAATTAGCAGCTTGAAGAATGTACAGTCGTGGCCAAAAATATTGGCACCCTTGCACTTTTTTCAAATAATGCACAATTTAATCCAGAAAATTGTTGAAATTTAAAAATCTATTCGTATCCACATATGTATTTCTTTGGTTTGCAGTGGAACAAAACAAAAAAAGGTGAAAAAAATACTAAAACTTAGCTTATACCACACGGAAATCCTAAAATGGCCCGGACAACATTATTGGCACCTTTTAGAAGTTGTTAGAAATAATCAGGTTTCAAGCAGGTGATTCTCCTTTGCTTTGGAATTGAACTCACCCATGGTGAGCTGCGGGTGCCTGCAACATAAAAATAACTCATTCAAATTCAACCAGTTTGAATAGAGAAAAGGAGTCATTCTGCTCTTATGTGTCACTGTGTGTGACACAGCATGGAGAAAAGCATGGAGCAGCGCAATGAGCATGTAGAAAAGAAAGAAATCCAGAGAATTGTCTGAGGAGATCAGACACAAGATTGTAGCCATGCATGGACAATCTCAAGGCTACAAGTCCATCTCCAGAGACCTTGATGTTCCTGTGTCCACCGTATACAATGTTATCAGGAAGTTTAAGGCCCATGGCACTGTAACCAACCTCTCTGGAAGCGGCCACAAGAGAAAACTTGATCAAAGATTGTAGAGAAGGATTGTTCGAATGGTGGAGAAAGCACCTCGATCAACTGCCAAACAGATTCAAGCTGACCTTCAGACACAAGGTACGACAGTTTCAACTCGCACCATCCGTCGCCATCTCAATGAAAGGGGGTTCTATGGATGGTAGGAGAGCCAGAACTGAGAGAGACATAAGAAAGCCCGACTGGAGTTTGCCAAAACACACCTGAACAAGCCAAAATCCTTCTGGGAGAATGTCCTGTGGACAGATGAGACCAAATTAGAGCTTTTTGGTAAACCACATCATCTCTATGTTTACAGAAAACAAAATGAAGCTTCAAAGAAAAGAACACCTTCCCTACAAACATGGAGGAGGTTCAGTACTGTTTTGGGGTTGCTGTGCTGCCTCTGGCACTGGTTGCCTTGAATGTATGCATGGCATCATGAAATCAGGAGATTACCAAGGCATTTTGGAGCGCAATGTTCAACCCAGTGTCAGAAAGCTGTCTCTCTGTCGAAGGTCATGGGTTTTGCAGCAGGACAATGACCCCAACACACACTTCAAAAAGCACCATGGATGGTTCCAGAACAAAACGCTGGACTGTTCTGAAGTGGCCAGCAATGAGTCCAGATCTAAATCCCATTGAACACCTGTGGGGAGATCTGAAAACAGCAGTTGGGAGAAGGCACCCTTCAAATCTGGGAGAACTGGAGCAGTTTGCACAAGAAGAGTGGGCCAAACTGCCAGTAGAGAGAGGCGTAGGAAGCTCATTCATGGCTATAGGAAGCGCTAGACTGCAGTTATTTTGTCCAAGGGCTGTGCTACCAAATATTAAGTCGAGGGTGTCAATAATTTTGTCAATCCCATTTCTTTTTTTTCTGATTTTAAAGGATATATAAAGTTCTGAATCCAAAACAAATGTTCTGTAATATTAACAGTGAAATAAAGAATTGTGGAGACCAAATATTTTTGTCAATTTCAACTTATTTTGAGAGAAAATAGAGTTATTTGACAAAAGTGCAAGGGTGCCAATATTTTTGGCCACGACTGTATTACTTAAAGTTAGCCTCACTAAATTCTACACTTCAGGAGAAGGTAATGGCCAGCCAGGCATCCTCAAACCTTCCAATGACCTGTCCAGAACTTTGATGCTTCAGCTATTATTAAAAACATCTAAAAATGGTGTTCATGCCATTATTATATTTTCCAGTTTGTATGTAGCAACAGGGTCACAATCCTATCTGCAATTTTTTTTATTTTGAATGTGCAAATATAATAAAGAATGAAAACATGTTTAACCGAGTGAATAACAAGAGGAATATGCAATCAAATAAAATTTGTCCAGTAAGAATTAAAATCAAAACCATGCAATTGCTTCTCGTCTTGCTCCATCAGAGGTAATATAATCCAAAGGTCTCCGTGTTAGCAGTAAGCACAACGCTGAATTCCCAGATCTGCTTCAAACCGAGTGCAGAATCGGTTGTGAATTCTTAGTTTATATTGCTTCACTTCTGACATTATTCTTCCCACACCTGTCCTTCTATCTCTTTCCCACTTGCCCAGGTTGCACGTTTTTTTTTTCTTCCAGAATCCTACCCAATTCTAAGCTGGACACACATCTCCCTCCATTCCTTCATCCCTCTATTCTCTTATCTGTGGACCGACTCCTTGCTTATTATCTCGTACACCTCCTCCCACACCCTCCAGTCTTCCCTAAATACTGCCAATTGTCATATCATGACAATTTCTCCCATACCTACACCTTCTGGCTTCTAGTCTCACTGACAATCTTCCCCCACTGCCCCTGACCCTCTTTCTGCCACTCATCCACTCATGTGTTGTTTTTTTGTCTCTTTGTTCTCATTTGATCATCTGTCATTGGTAAAGCTGCTACCCTTTATCGTTTAGCTCCTCTAAAAGCCTAGATTTCCATATATATATATATATATATATATATATATACTGTATATATTGTTGTGGATATGAGAATGTTTTTTTATTTTATTGTTGTGGTAAAATGTTGTTGTAAAAGGTTGTTGTAAAATATCACCCCTCCTCCCTCCGTTTGTGGTTGTATAAAGGTCAAAGGGCGTTCCCGTAGTTAGTCCATAAAACATACATGCAGGACACGATATATTTTTTTTGACAGTTATATCCTTATTATGTGTATTAGTGTAAGGCTGTGTCTTCCATTAATTGAAATACTCCATTGCACCAGTGAAAGAGATAGATTCCCTTCATTCCCACTCCCAACACTTCCATTCCCCCCTTTCCGTCAATTGCAATTCGCATTGCCAACTGCATGTTGGGCGGTTTTCCCTTCATCCGCCATTGACCACGAGGCAGGGTTGGGGGAAGGAAGGCGGGTCCCCACCTCGTCAGAGAGGGGAGGAGTGATCCAGCCCCACTCGACCAACCATGAACAAGGGGTTTGGCTTGAGAGGGCGGGGAGAGAACATTTGGGGGAGGTTCGCAAAGGTTGAGGGGCGGGGCCTATATAACCCACGGCGGGGGTGTTCCCAGAGGAGATGCACTTTGAGTTGGTCTGAGTCGGTTGCCAGAGGAGGGTCAGTGGTTGCGTTGGTTGCGGTGGTAAGAAGTCGGTGGTGAGAAGTGGTGGCGTCGAGGGGTCAGTGGTTGCGTTGGTTGCGTTGAGTTGTCAATGGTGAGGAGACACCAGGGCCAAGAGAGAGAAGGTGCCAAGGGCCATTACCAGCAGTTGCGCCAGAGACGGCAGACGCGCCCTGAGCTGAGCCAGAGAGGCAGCGTTGACTCCACCAGGCAGCTTCAACCCGTTACCCCGCGGGGACCAAATAGCGGTGGCATCGGTGGCCGTCGAGGTCCAGCCGACGTCCCGTGCGGGATCAAGCCCGAACCATCTGCCCCAGCTGAACCTTCCCATTCCTCCTTCCAACATTCATTCCATTCCATCCTTCTTGTATACGTGAGTTTGTTTTGTTTGTTCTGTCCCTGGGTATTTAATTAAGTCTGTAGGTAAGCTAAAATTTGCACTGTGTCACCTGCGTCTTATGTGTTGTAAATAAAACTTGATTGCTCCTTTTTGCTTGTGTGTGTAAATAATAAACCCCATTACTCGTCTGTACGTCTTCTCGTTTTATTCCTTTTCCTCTTGCATTGCGTCGTTTTTGTCTTTTCCCTCATTGAGCAGCTGTGGTGCGATACGGCCAAAGTTCTGGGTGAATCGGGTGAGTCAGGGATCCTGTAACGGTCGCGGCAATACCAAACCGCTCGGTAACTAACATCTTAATCCGCGATCTGTAACAATATAAAAAAGCCAAACTCTAATTCTCTAACAAAGGCTGGAATATTTATAGCTCATGATGTGGTTCCTCCAAAAAAAAAAATTACATCTGCAAACTCTTCTTGTAACCTCGCTATAATATATCATCACCTGGCTCATCCATGAGACTTGATCTTGTATGGTGAAAAATAAATAATCAAAGTCTCATAAACAAAGCTAAGAGGATTGAAATGCATTATTGTAAAAATGACAAATTCCCTTCCCAAAAAATCTTTCCAAAATGATACCATGCTCTGTCACACAATACAATGATTGTACGCACAGCAAGAAGAGTACCTTCCTAAAAAAAAACCCTGATTACTGACAATTAGGGAACAGACAACATCCTGTCTCACTCTGTTGAATACAACAGACAAATTTCTCAGTGTGCAGCCTTCCTATTGAAGCATCACATTGTCATTTAAAACTATAGTTAAGGAGTTAGTGATTGAAGATGAAGAGTGAAATGGTAAAATAGCAAACCATGTGCACTACTCAGAACTCACGGATCAATGGACTTTGGAATCATCAGGCCAAGTTCCTTGATGCGATCGTTGATGTTGAACCTTCGTCTTCTCTCAACTACGGATCCAATGAAATAATAGATGTTAGTAAAAATGTGATGGCAATCTCCCTGCAAGAAATTCAAACAGTCTTGGTTTGGATTTTAGTATAAATCATTCCATGCATTGGGTGGTAAACAGATAGCTCGCGATGCTGGTATCCCAGGTTCAAATTCCATACTGTCAATTTGTCCGGTTTCTTTATGGCCATGTCTTGTATGTGAACTCATTGCCAATTGTCGCTTATGCAGATGATAGATTGATTCACTTACCACCCAATGCTTGAATTGGCACCACCCTATCGATGGGGATTAAAACCAGAAAAAGCTGAATTTTTATTTTATTTTATTGCAAGCAGTTGCGTTAGAGCATCAGTCGTCAGACGGCACCAGCAGGTTGCCGATAAACCCAATATTATTTCTAGGTAACTACAGAGACATGACAGAAATAAAGACACCTTAAATTTATTCATTTCATCTGTATAACATAGTTTTACTCAGTGAGTTGTACTAATATTCGACTATTTCTTTGCAGAAACGAGTTCCTGGGTCTTGTGCGACAATTAACTATGCCTCAAACCCAGGGAGCACATGAACTTTCTGATTTTCAAAGAGGACGAATTGTTGGCCAATCGGAAGGTGGAGTCAGCCAGCGTCAGATAGCTCAGAACCTTGGCATTCCACTTTCTACGGTCAATTGGGTGATTTTGCAATTCACCCGTGAGGGCAAGGAATCTACATCTTGCCATTCTGGTCGACCTGGGCCCTCAGAAACATGTCTTCCAACTGTCAAGTGGTCCATTGCGAAAACTCCTCGTTGCAAGGCAGCAGATGTTGCAGAGGAGGTCCAAGTTAGCTCAAGAACTGCCATGCAGTACCTTCATCAACTGGATTACTATGGGAGAGCAGCTAGGAGAAAACCTCTTCTTAGACCAGCCAGCATTCAAAGGAGAAAGAAGTGGGCTGATGAGATGGCCAACAGACCCTGGAAGTTTTGGCAAACTGTCATTTTTTCAGATGAGTCCCAATTTGCTCAATTTTCTGACAGTGGATGCATATGGGTCTGGAGACTTCCCAGTCAAGAGTTTTCTTTGAACCGATTGCAGCCAACTGTCAAACATGGTGGTTTTTCAGTGATGGTGTGGGGAGCAATCTGAAGCGCTGGTCGGTCAGAGCTTGTGGAGAGTGTTGGCAACATCAACTCTACGATACACATTTCTATCCTTGAGGATGGACTTCTCCATGTCTTCTCCACTGGTCAGATGGTCAAAAACCACACTCTGTTCATGGAAGATGGAGCTCCATGCCACGCAGCAAAAAAGACCAAAGAATGGCAGGACAGAAATGGGATCAAGCGACTTCCATGGCCAAGTCAGTCTCCTGACTTGAATCCCATTGAACACCTCTGGGCCATATTGGATCGAGCTGTGTGGGAAAAGTCCAGGAAACCAACATCACGGGCAGAATTGCTAAACCTTTTGCGTGAAGCCTGGGCAGAAATCCCACAAGAGAAAATTTCGGAACTCATTAGTTCTATTCCTGAAAGAGTAAAAACATCGCAATCTGCAAATAGAAAATCTACAAAATACTAGTGTATGTATTAAAATGGATCAAATGTACTTCAAATGTTCAAAAAATAAATTTCTTTTAAAATCATGGTGTCTATTTACTTCTGTCATGTCTGTATATGTTGGCCGGCGTAGTGTCAGGTGTACTTAGATCTTCTTAATTGATTAGACATCCTACGGATGTAAATGAACACTTGTTTTACTCTGCATGCGTTGCACATCACGTGCAGCGAATTTAATCCTCCCTGCACCTTGTATTTATTGTTACTTTTTTTTAAATGCTTCTGTACACCATTCCTGAGGCTTGGTTTGCAAGCCACCATCTACAATTCCAATAGAAGAGACATAATTACTCTTTTTACCTATGCCACCAGAGGTGGTGGAGGTTATTTTTTCACCCCTGTCTGTGTTTGTCTGTTTGTTTGTTTGCCTGTCTGTTTGTGAACAAGATATCTCGAAAAGTTGTGGACGGATTGGCAGAGAGGAAGTTTACAAAGTTTGGCGGAGAGGTTCGGTATGTGACAAGGACGAAATTATTAGATTTTGGTGAAGACGCGGATCTGGCTACTAGAATTTTAAAAGTGATTCTTCACTATTGAGAGATAAAGCCAAAACGATATATAGCAGAATATCTCAAAAAGTTATGGGCGGATTTGGACCAAACTTGGTGGACAGATTGGGTGTGTGACAAGACCGAATCGAAAGCGATATATAACATATTTTTAAAAGTTGTGGACAAGTTATGAATAAACTTGGTGGACCAGTTGGTTAGGTGACAAGAACAAGCCGATTCAATTTTGGTTCAGGTCCGAATCCAGATCGAGCCTATCAGTGGGATACAAAACATAAACTGTTCGCCTGATGGAGGTATGCACTCTACCTATCGCCCTTTTAATATGGAAAATGTTTTTCGAGTTTGTTTTATCCTCAAAAATAGACCATAGTAAACACACATTCGTGTTAAAAAGATTGGCCTTTAAAACCTACCCTTATGAAGGTGGACAGACATCTGTACAAACCTACAAAATTACATTGTGTTTTATATGTTGGATGTCTTATAGATATTGTCGAAAAAACAAAATACATACGCTGTGGATGTGAGACAAGTATTTGGGACCAAATAGCCTTTCCCTGTGTACAAACTTGAGATCAATGTGTTTATAAAACATGAAGGGAGAAATAGAAACAAGGAACTGTCAACAATACAGGTGAATACATATGAACAATCTACAAGAAGATTAAGATTTGTCCAAGTGCAAAACAGGATTTTGCAGGGCACAGTATGCAATTATATGACCGATTTTTTAAATGTAAGTCAGAAAAGAAACTACAGTTGCGAGCAACTATCAAGGCTCCCAGAGCGGGAACACCCCGAGATAAAGGACCCATGAAACATTAATATTTAGCATTTTTGAAACCAGTCTGTTGGAAACCATGTTAAGGAATGTTGGAGAACCTGTGTGAAACATTTAGAAATGTATTGATATTGAAGGAGAAGAGCTTGAGCATCTGTTTAAATGTAATGTTTGAAAAAAGACATTAAATCCCTTTGGTGCCCGACTTCATAAGCCACACCTTGTAAATTATTCTCTTTTTTTTTTTCAGGAAATGTTTTACACTTTAATTGATGATCAAATGACATACTCACTCAAGTTATGATTGTCTTTCTTCTGCCGTTCTTTTACCATTACCTTCACCTCATCATCTGGAAAAACAATAATTTTACTAACAAGATTGCAAAGCAAAATTCAAGCACACACAACCAACCACTGCACACTTACACATATCAAAACTGAATGGATCATCAGCTGCACATTTCCTTTAGCATGCCAAATGAGAAATAAGATTTTTAAAACAGACGATAAGCTATTTTGGATCCTTCTTTGTATCTGCTGTAAATGCCCAATTACCCGCATACTAAAGCGACTACAAATGTCAGTTTATGATCGAGGAAAAACTTAATTTCAATTGGATGTTATATTTCTGAACAACAATAGGAACATCAATCAGAAAACAAACATGCAGTTTAGCAGTACTTTAGCTCTGAATTTGTCCCGATCGCGCATGCGTGGAGAGGAGTGAGAATTTTTTTTTACTCTGTCTGTCTGGCAGTCAAACAAAATTGAAAATCAATCCAAACAGGAAACTTACCATTTAGAAGGATGTCATAAAGAAAACAAACAACAGGCATGAAAAACTAATGTAACGTATTGTCGCGCAACCGCCGAAATTTATATCAGGCGATCGCGGATGCCGATCACGATGTCTTTAACTCCGAGGCGGAAGCTCAATGGCGGATTCCAAAATCTAACACACCTAAGCGCGCGGAATGGAGGGAAGCAGCACAAGTCCCCGCAGCCTTAACTATCAAATCAATCACCCGGTAAACTGCGTTCAGGTATTATATACAAAAAGTAATGCAAGGGTTTATTGAAGGAAAAGCAAAGACAGTGAAAAGCACGATAATAACTCTAATAAGAAGCCTAAATTGGGATCCCACACACAACAGATATCAAACACGAGACGAGGGAGATGGATTAAAGAAAGAAACACGTCTTGTAAAATGGACACGCGGAGCTCGGCTTAGCTTGTATTGTCGTCTTCTTCTTCTTCCGCTGCTGTCCAGCACCGCCCCGCCCGGCCGCACACCATGAGGTCCCGCTCCAAGTTCCGATCTGCTCGCCGCCAACGAGGTCCGTGCACCAAGCTCCAAAAGCACCAGCACCGCTCCACTCGGGCTAAACCTCAGCCCAACTCGGGTCGGGATCTCTGAACGACTCGACCGGGCTGCTGAAGACAACTCCTCATATCGACTCGACTGCCCAATGGCGTTCGGCAAACTAGCGTTCAGCAACTCCCTATGGCTCAACTGCCAACTCTGCGAATCCAGCTGCTCTGGACTGCGCCAGGAATGTCACTCAACTCCCTCACTGCCCCTGCTCAACTCAGGTCGGGGCTCTAATCTCATCTCTCGAAATGGCGTCTGGTCCTCATTAATCTCTCCGGCCGATGACGTCAGCATTGGCGCACTGCTCTGCCAATCAGAGCCTCCACCGACTCGCCCCTGTGCACGCCCACTGCGTCACTCCAACTCTCGTCCCCTACTCCGTGGTCCTTGTGTTATAGCACGTGCTATGCGAGGTGGGTAGGCCTCTCGGAGGTGTAAATGGTGGCCGCCAATTGTGGTGGTGTTCTAGCCTGATTTCTTCCTAAGTCATGTCAGGGGGGAAGGCGTCATTTAGTGTTGTACTAAAGGTCCTAACTAATGTTTAAGTGGTGTGCAGTGCCAAAATGGACAAAGGTTTGGATACCAGGTGAGACATACAAGGGCTCTACTCATTATTCCCTACACTACTTAACACACGAATCTCCTGGTAGATTCACAATCATACATCTTAGCTGACAAACGCCTACACATGACTTATTACAGGTAGATTCCCTATCGCAACATCTCGAAGCATGTTACCTACTCAGATCTACTCTGCTCTACATATTGCTCTACCAAATTCGTAACAGTATTAAATAAGGTGGTGTAAAAGACGCCGCATCAACGGCGGTAAACTGACGAAAAAAATGTATCTGACCTTTAAAATCCTTATTTTGTTTCAATTTAATTATATACTTGAACACTGCAGAACATTTATCACCTACTCTGTACTTTCAAAATGCTTCCGTTCAGCAGCAATTTTTCCCTACAGTTTACATTTACTTATCTTGTCGCTTCTGGAAGTAAGATTCAGACAAAAGTGTACAATGATATGATCCAGCAAACATATGAAACAGATGAAGGGACAGACTAAGAGCTTTGGACTGTCCTGCATTGAAAGATGTGTTCCAGGTAAATGATCAATGGGGGTTTTCTTTTCCAGATTTTCAGCCAAGTTGCGTTGCAGATATGCAGCCAGATATGTGCCACGTTGTTAAAGATTTGCAAATGAAGGCGCAGAAAAGCCATTTGTAGTCCTTGCTAAATGTAGTTGGTGACCTCTTTCAGAAAGCACTGCATGTTGATGAGGCAACAACTCCAAAATTGCATCTCTTATGAAAGACTATTGTGTAATATTACTGTGATGTCAATATCTTCAGACTCTAGTTGTCTTGCATTACTTGATCTTTTCTTGTAAAATAGAACCAAATTGGTTCCAGTTCGGATGCACTTCTGCAATGGTCAGAATACTCTTTACTCCTGGCTCTAGGGGGGAGTTCGTGGCCATCGCAAAAGTACAAAGTCACGCATGATTTTACTGTTGTACATACCAAGACCTTTCAAAAAATTTTGGGTAACAAGCCCAAATATGTATAGATTTTGCTACAGAGGGCGATTTTCAAAATGGCCGCCATAAGTATTACTTTTGACCATATCTTGGTCTGTGAGACTCATAGAGACATGATATTGGTGCCTAAACCTATGTTTTCAGGGTCAAGGAACTCAATAAGACCAATAACAATTACATTGGCTCCTTCGTTTAGGGCAGCCATGTTGAATTTCAAAATGGCCGCCATTCAAAATCGCAGTTGTCCATATATCAGTCATCAAAACACATAGACGCTTGATGTTTGTGGTTATACTCATGCATTTAAGGCCAAGGAATCCAATGATAAGAGTATAATAATACAGTGGTTCATTTGGTTGAGTTATCATGTAACCTAAAAATCCACAATGGCGTCCAAAATGGCCACCAAAACCTAACGGCTATACTTTAAATGACTCTAAATCAATGATTATTTACCTCAAAGTTGTCATTTCGGTGCATATCAGAGTCTAATGTTTCATCTCAGTGTATCGGACCATTTGGGCTCAAATCTCTGGGAACTAGGTTTGTCCTGGAAAAGAACGCAGACGAAATTTGGATTGCTCAGCAGACACATTAGCACCTTCATGATCCCAGTTGTCAACGGCTGCTAATGTGAATTCTCCAGGATCAAAATGAGCTGGTAGTGCAACATCCTGCCTATTCTGCTGTGCAGTGCAGGTTGCATTGTCATATTGATATCGTCGCAGTTCTCCATAGCTTAGCGCAAGCCCTTGACAATTCAAGATAATGGTAAGGATTTTCCCTCCATGCCCGAGACTGTGAGCTGATTCAGCATTCATTACATGCATTGGCGTTCTCCTTCTGCCACAATGATGTACATAGTACATAGTCTGAAACAGAGCTTGGATCTTCCTGCAACGTTGAGCAGAGAGGCAACCATCAGCAGTCTGTTTGGAAGCACTGTTATTCCGACCCTCACTATTCTCTGTTTCACATGCATCGTCATCTAACTCTTCATCATCTACATCTTCTGCTGTAGGATCCGTTTCCGTCATTACAGCTTCAGCTGCATTGGGGTATGTCTCGGGGTTGAAATTGTATAAATATCCTAAAAACCTAAGTATCGGTTCTGGCATTCTCATACTGGAGTATGCATGTTTTAGATCTTGAGCATCACAGAATCTATCATCTAGGTTAAAATCATGACTATCAAGACATTGCCGTAGCACACTGGCGCAAGCCTGTACAGGATCAATGGAGCGAATACGCTCTGCCAAAACATCTGCTCTATTACATGGCACACTATAAACCATCAAAGACTTTCGCAACTGGTCAGGATATGTGAAATCAATGCTCCGACCAAAGTGTCTCAAAAAAAATATCTTCACATCTCTATTGCGAAATTGATGCTCGTCCTCCACAAGTCTATTCAATCGGGCTCTGATTATACTTAGTTCATAGCCATTGCCACTTTTCAGTCCCTCTTCTAACTCAGAAACGATATCACTCCATGCACGCTGCTTGGGGTTCAGCTCTGGTGTATCGCCAGTTAAACGTTGAGCATTCTCAAACTTTTGGATGTATGATGTCATGCACTGTTTGTGATAATACAAGTCAGCTCCAAAAACTGCATGCTCATCCTGGCGGTCACACATTCGACTGAAAATGTCATCCTGGAAGAGGTTTCCTGCTTGTAAAAGTGAAGTAGCACGGTTCGACTCAGATATACGATATTTCGTGAAGTCCCGTTTGTGTGACTTCTTGTTACAAATGATGCAGTTCATCGAGTAGTTGACACTATATGCATCTGTAGGATTTGGAGGTGAACGTACAGCGGAGTGAGCACGAGTGGCAACCCCATGTGGACTGCCAGATTCTTCTGAGGATAGCGATGCTTTCTGTGATTTCCCTCCTTCCTGGATGCATCTGAGCAGATTCGCATTGGTGTACTTCTTGTAGCACTGGTTGGAAACACGATAGAAGAAGTCACTCTCGGCTGGCATCAACTTTATGCGTTTTGTTACAGAGTCGTTTCGTATGTCACTAGCTTCCCGTATTCGTTTACACCCGTTGGGTGTGCTGATCAGTTTTCCCTGCGTTGGCTCTTGACAAATTACACACTTTGTCCGGTCAAAATCACCAACTCCTGTCCCCAAAAGCTGTACAAATTCCATTGCTAATTGTGGATTAGGGCTTGTATTAGGTCTTGTATTAGGGCTTGTTTTCAGAATTTATCTGAAATAAAAGAGAAGTGGATTACAGTGAGTTGATTTGTTAAATGAAGATCTTCAAACGTAATGATTACAGAAAGCAGCAAATCTTCAATTTTGTGATGGACACCATATACTCCTGGCTCTAGGGGGAGTTCGTGGCCATCACAAAAGTAAAAAGTCACCCATGATTTGGGTGATAATAGTTATGAGCACCACGTTGGATTTATAGGTTACCTGAATATACTCAAGAAGATTTTTGCTGGTCTCAGTGAACCACTGTATTATTATACCACTGCATTATTTATACTCTTATCATTGGATTCCTTGGCCAAATGCATGAGTATAGCCACCAACATCAAGCGTCTATGTGTTTTGATGACTGATATATGGACAACTGCGATTTTTAATGGTGGCCATTTTGAAATTCAAGATGGCTGCCCCAAACGAAGGAGCCAATGTAATTGTTATTGACCTTATTGAGTTCCTTGACCCTGAAAACATAGGTTTAGGCACCAATATCATGTCTCTATGTGTCTCACAGACCAAGATATGGTCAAAAGTAATACTTATGGCGGCCATTTTGAAAATCGCCCTCTGTAGCAAAATCTATACAGATTTGGGCTTGTCACCCAAATTTTTTTGAAAGGTCTTGGTATGTACAACAATAAAATCATGCGTGACTTTGTACTTTTGCGATGGCCACGAACTCCCACCTAGAGCTTACACTACTTGAAAATGGTTGATAATTGGAACGATATGGGAGACATTTCCGCCCCCCCCCCCCCCCTCCCCCAACCCCACTCTCAGTACCAAGGGGAACATGTCAATTCCTGGGACCTTCTCATGCTGGACTTTCAACACTTTTTGCACACAGCTTCTGAGTTTATCTCTTGACTCTGAAGAAACTGACGTATTCTACAATGGGATATTCTTCTTGTAGGTTCTGCCAAACTAAAAACTTTAACAAGTAGAGCTACATTCAAAGTACACCACCCCTTGCCAAATAAATAAACACCTTCGGCAGTCTGTGACACCACCATGCAGCACATGGAGTTGGAATTGGGAGGAATTGTTACTGTGTACAATAATAGATTGATTGCGTAATTTAAATAAATAAATACGGTAATCGTAAATTAATTAATTTCTTATTCAATTGGCTAATAGCATACCGAAACGACCAATGCTTCATCCAAATCTGTAACGTTCTGAAATTTAATTAATTGAAAAAATAAATAATTAATCGATTAATTGATTAATCAAATCAAAAATATCCTTTATAGCCAAATCACTTGGTCACTGCCTTGTCCAAATATCAGCTTCCTCGCTGAAAAGGTGCCCGAGATATTGCCCAGATGAGAAAAAAAATAAATAAGTAATTAATAATGAAAATAAATAAATAATAATCATAAAATAATTAATTTCCTAATCAATTGCCTAACAACATACCTGAATCACCACCATTTTATCTGAATCTGCAACTTTTTGAAAATCAAGTGATTAATCGAAAAAATTAATAACTAATCGATTCATTCATTAATCAATAAATAAAAAACATATTTTATAGTCAAATCCCTTGGTCACTGTCATGTTAAAATATCAGCTTCCTAGCTCAAAAGGTGCCCAAGATATTGCCCAGATGAGAAAGAAACTAAATAAGTACTTAATAAATCGATAATAATTAACTAATTCATTGATTTATCAAAAACATTAATATACCGTTTTTGCCAAAACACTTGCTCACTTTGTCCCCAAATTTCAGCTTCCTAGCTCAAATGATGGCTGAGATATATCGCCCGGACAAACAAATAACAACAACAGGCATTTTAAGGCCATTTTCCCTGCAAGAGCAGGGGTTAGCGGGACGAACAAATAACAACGGATTGAAAACTGAGTACTCCTTTTCGGCGCACGTCATCGCCAGGCCCCCTTCGGCGGAATAGGAAAGGAGCTGTGGACAATATAAACACAAATATGAAGAATTTCTTCAGATCTCATGCAGTTTCCTTTTGACTCCAAATTACATTCCCATCATCATCCAGCAGAGGCCCTACTTTCTCCTTGTTGTGAAACTTTGAACTGGAATGTGTAAAGGGACATTCGATGACTTTTTATGTTTTCCACTAGCTTCTGCTCAAATTTCCTCCTGGCCTTTTAAATCTATATATTACCCTTGCCTAGAACTCTCTTATACTTGACATATTCCTCACATATTTTTTCTGCGGAGGTTGAGGATCATGGGAGAGAAAAATGAAAGTGCTGGTTGACAGATTGGCAGAGGGAAGGAGGAGAATTAGCAGCCATTAACCTCCAATTCTATATACTAGCGTGACTCACCACACGTCGTTTCTGAGGAATACGCATATTTGACCATTTCGGTGTCTATTGGGTCTTCATGATGTTTTGGGTCTTTGGTGTCTTCAGGGGCTTTTGGATATTATGTTTCCTCTTCAGGGTCTTCAGGGTCTTTTGGATCTTTGGGGTCTTTTGGTTCTTCGATGACTTCAGGGGCTTTTGGGTCTTAAGGGTCTTTTGGTTCCTCTGGGTCTTTGGGGTCTTCAGGGTGTTTTGGGTCTTCGGGATCTTTTGAGTATTCGGGGTCTTTTGGATCCTCTGAGCCTTTAAGGGTATTTTGGGTATTTGGGGTTTTTTGGGTCTTCGGGGTCTTTTGGGTCTTCGGTGTCTTCAGGGGATTTTGGGTCTTAAGGGTCTTTTGGGTCTTAAGGATCTTTGTCTTTTTGGGTCTTCGGGGTGTTTTGGGTCTTCGGGGTCTTTTGGGTATTCTGGGTATTTTGGGTCTTTGGGGCCATTTGGGTCTTCAGGGTCTTTTTGAGCCTCAGGGCCTTCAAGGGTATTCTGGGTCTTCGGGGTCTTTTAGGATATTTTGGGTCTTTGTGGTCTTGGGGGACTTAAAGGGTCGTCAAAGGTCTGAGGGGTCTCAGCAGTCTAAACGTAATTAAGAGGGTGTCAATTATATTTGAGGAAGAAGCAGATGTTTTGGTCACATATAGTGGCAAGACGAAACCTTCTCCTCAGTGAAAGACACATGAAAGCCCACAGAATCTTGTTTCTCAGTCTGAGAGTCCTTTAGGTGCTTTTTTGCAAACTCCAAGCGGGATTTCATGTGTCTTTCACTAAGGAGAGGCTTCCGTCTGGCCACTCTGCCATAAATCCCAGATCGGTGGAGTGTTACAGTGATGGTTGTTCTTCTGGAAGTTTCTCCCTCTTGATCTCGCGAGATCACGGCGAGGTCACGTCTTTTCGAAGCTGTTCCATGCGCTCACGCTTTCGAAGCTAAGTGATCTTTCACAATTGTGTTTTTGTCGAGACTGTATCTATCTTTTCGGTGTGTGTACCTATAGCGTATCTTTTGGAAAATTTTCGGTGCTAATTTTTCGTACATGTATACACAATCGTCGGTTAATGCGTATCGAGTATTCTGAGGCCTAGTACTCGTAGGCTAAGGCTACCGTACCGTCTCAGACCTTGTGGTTTTGTTTTTCTCTCAGCGATTCGTCGAATGCGCTGCAATTATTTTCGTTCTCTGTTTCATCCCAGTCGTTCACCCCATACCTCTTTGTTTAATATCTCTACTCAAAAAAAAAAAACCCAAAAAAAATATTTCCTTCTCAGGGCTTATTAGTTTATTTGTTGTTCTTATTTGTTCGTTCGTTCTTCGTTCACGTTGTTCGCGATCACGCGATCACGTGGTTAGAAATGTATAATCTCTCCCCTGAACAACTATTTTCTCTCATATATTATAACACCCTTTTCTTCTTCTCCTACAAAAGGATGCTTTCGTCTTTCTCACCAAATCTATTCATTCCAAAAAATATATATAATACCATCTCTTACAGTTCCTCCTTTCTACATTCCCTAAACTATCCAGAACTCCACCCCTCCTTCAGTGTCCTCAAACGTATTTTTGACTCGAATGTCTCAAACTCATTTTGCAAAAAATGTTCGTTTCCCATGAATCGTACACTTTTCAAAATCCAATCTCACCCCTCCCCTCCAAATCCTCCCCATCACACATCCCTTTCAAATTTCCGCCCTTGCCCCTTCCCTCCCCTCCCTCCTAAACTCCCCCCACACCCCTCCCCTCCGAGACTCTCCCTCGCTCCTCACCTCCTAGACTCCCCTCTCACCCCTCCTCCTCAAAGCATCCTCCCTGCTTCTTCCCCCTTCCAACTTTCACCTTCATCTCCCCCAACCTTCTGCCTCGCTCTTCCCCCTCCTCAAATAACACCTCACTGTGCCTCATCCAATCTCCATCAAACCTTTTGTCCGCCCCATTCTTCCCTTTCTCCAAGCTATTCTGAAATCGCTGAAATCTCTGACACACCTTCAACAGCTCTCCCTACCTCTTCCTCCTCTTCCACATCTTACCCAACCCCTCCCCCCCTGTTCTGTACCCGATGCTCCCCCTTCCTCTTCATTAACGGTATGGACCTCAAACATCCGGGGCCTTCGCTCAAACTTGACTGATCTCTCCATACAGGTTGCTTCTGACAAACCAGATGTGATCTGCTTAACAGAAACTTTCCTCCTCAATGATGTCTCTGATGCCTTGGTATCTCTCCCAGGTTACTCCCTCCTCCGGTATGATAGACCTGAGCCTCGTCCTGGAGGTGGGGTTGCTATCTTTATAAAAAACTCTCTTCCTCACTCGCCCTCCACTGCCCTCTCTCCACCTCACCCCCAGGAATACCTTTGGCTACGGCTTCCCCTTCGCTCCCACCTTTTGTTCATATGTGTGTTGTACCGTCCCCCAAACAGCGATGACTCCATCTACATCTCGCTGTCTGATAATATGGACCAACTTCTATCTACCCATCCCAACTCTCTCTTCCTCATATGTGGTGATTTCAATTGTCACCATGCCAGTTGGCTGGGTGTGGGTACCTCTCTCACCAGCCATGGCTCTTCAGCAAAGGACTTCTGCGACTCACTGGAACTGACACAATCTGTCAATTTCCCGACCCGGATCTCAGTCAACGGAGCATCTTCTCTTCTGGATTTGGTTATGACTAACTTCCCTGAAAATGTCTGCTGCTCTTCTTCTGCTCCAATCGGCTCATCTGATCATGTGCTTATAAAAGTGGACATCTCTCTGACCATTCTCAGAGAGCCTCCTCAGCGTCGACGAGTCTGGCATTTCACTCAGGCCAACTGGCACGGTCTTCAAGCAGCCATCAATCATCTGGACTGGTCTCCCATCTCTACTGCCTCTGACATCAACTCATCCTGGGAATTCTTTCAAAGTAAATTGCTCTCTCTCATGCACAGATTTATCCCATCTCGTCTTCAGTTGTCATACCCTTCCTCCCGTCCATGGTACACGGAATCTTGTGGTGAGGCTGTTGCCCTGAAACAACTTGCTTTCGTCTCCTGGAAAGCAAATCCAACAGAAGGAAATCTCATTTCCTTTCACAAAGCCCGAAACAAGTGTGTGTCCACCCTCAGGAGAGCCAGGAAACAATATCTCACCGTTCTCAAGACCGAACTCTCTTATCTGTCTCCCTCTTCCAAATCCTGGTGGCGTCTGGTCAAATCTGTTTCTGGTGTTTGTTCCCCCTCCATCCCCTCCCTCACCTCAAACGGCTTAACGGCTGACTCTGCACGTGAAAAAGCTGAATGCCTCAACTCTGTGTTTGCCTCTAAATCTTGTGTCCCAAACCCATCCCTCTCTGTACCCCCCGTACCCAGTCGTACCCAGCTGCTCCTGGACTCTGTATCCTTTCCTCCTGACAAGGTGGAAAAGTTTCTGTCAACCCTCGACTCTGATTCTGCAACTGGTCCTGACGGCATCAGCCCACGGGTCCTAAAATCATGTTCTTCCGCTCTTTCACTCCCTCTTTCTGTTCTCTTCACCCTCTCTTTTGCTCAAGGTCATCTGCCATCTGCTTGGAAATCAGCCAACATCACCGCTTTGCACAAAAAAGGTGCAAAAACAGATCCTAGCAACTACAGACCAATCAGCCTTCTCCCAATTATCAGCAAAGTCATGGAATCCATCATTGCTTCATATATGAAATCTTTCCTCTTCTCCAATGGCTTGATTTCTGATCATCAATTTGGTTTCAGACCTGGTCACTCTACTCTGGACATGCTGCTTCTGCTTTCTCAACAATGGATGGAGGTCCTCAACGCCAAACAGGAAATTAGAGCTGTCTCCCTTGACATTTCACGTGCCTTCGATACGGTCTGGCACCTGCTCTGCTCACCAAACTCTCCTCCTTTGGTATCCATGGAAATCTCCACGCATGGCTGGCGGACTTCCTCTCTGGTCGTAGTCAACGTGTGGCCCTGAATGGGTTTCTCTCATCTCCTCTTCCTGTTCAGGCTGGAGTTCCCCAAGGTAGTGTTCTGGGCCCTGTGCTTTTTCTGGTCTTCATCAATGATCTCTCTGACTCTCTTGAAAATCCTCTCTATCTCTTTGCTGACGACTCTACTCTCTGTCGCTCCATTCCTCACCCCTCAGATCGGCAGTCTGCAGCCTCCTCACTCTCTGCAGACCTGGACAAAATCACAGACTGGGCAAACAAATGGAACATGTCTTTCAATCCTGATAAATCTCACACTCTTACGATGTCTCTCCGAAAAGACCGACTGGAAAACCCTCCCATCCACTTTCTGAATAAGCCTCTCCAAGAAGTTCTGTCACTCAAGCTTTTGGGTCTCACTATTTGCCATGATCTTTCCTGGGAAAACCACATTTCAAATCTGGCCTCCAAAGCCAGTCGCCGACTGGGCATCCTCCGTCGTGCGAAGTCCTTCCTTGGCACACCTGAGCTCCTCACCACATACAAGGCTTTCATCCGCAGCTCTATGGAATACTGCTCTCCCCTCTGGTCTGGTGCTCCTGCCTCACACCTAGCTCGTCTTCACGCTGTTGAAACCAAAGCGTTCAGAATCATTGGAATCTCCCGCGATGAAGCTAACTCCAAGGGCCTTTCACTCACTCACCGCAGGCAGGTTGGTGGTCTTTCCGTCTTCTACCGACTCCTCTCTGGCCTTGCCACCCCAGCTCTCTCTGGGCTCTGTCCCCCAAATATTCCTACAGGTCGCACAAGATCTACCTGCAACCCTCTTATGGTTAAACTGCCAAAATCAAGACTTTCTGCTCACCTTCACTCCTTCATTCCTCTTTTCTCCCGCCTCTGGAACAAACTCCCTCACTCTCTTCAATCCCACTCCACCCTCCAGGTCTTTAAAACAGCTGTTCACCACCATCTCTTATCCTCCCGCATCCAAAACCTTGATCTATTCTACCCCCGCTAATTTCGGTCCCCTTGTGTTTTATACCTCTCCCCCCCCCCCCCCCCCCTTCCCACACCTCCTGCCCCCAAGCCCTCTCCCTCCCACACTTCTCCCTGCTCTCAAATGTTGTGGTTGTGTGCTTCCCCTTCTCTCCCCATCTTGTCTTCCGCTCCCTCTTTTTGTATATTTTGTTTGTCTGGTTGATTTGTTTGTGAAATAAATGTTAGCTCTTTCACGAGCCTCGATTCAGTATACCAAAAAAAAAAAAAAAAAAAAAAAAAAAATACCTCCACACTATCTCTGGAGCTCAGCCAGAGTGACCATCGGGTTCTTGGTCACCTCTCTTACCAATGCCCTTCTCCCCCGATTGCTCAGGTTGGCCGGGCGGCCCGCTCTAGGAAGAGTCCTGGTTGTTCCAAACTTCTTCCATTTAAGAATTATGGAGGCCACTGTGCTCTTGGGAACCTTCAATGCAGCAGAGATTTTTTTGTCGGCTTCCCCAAATCTGTGCCTCCACATAATCCTGTTTCTGAGCTCTGCAGGCAGTTCTTTCGACCTCATGGCTTGGTTTTTGCTCTGATGTGCATTGTCAGCTGTGAGACCTTATATGGACAGGTGTGTGCCTTTCCAAATCATGTCCAATCAATTGAATTTACCACAGGTGGACTCCAATCAAGGTGTAGAAACATCTCAAAGATGATCAAGAGATATGGGAGGCACCTGAGCTAAATTTCAAGTGTCATAGCAAAGGGTATGAATACTTATGTAAATGTGATATATCAGTTTTTTCTTTTTAATAAATTTGCAAAACTTTCTAAAATCCTGTTTTCTCTTTGTCATTATGGGGTATTGAGTGTAGATTGATGAGGGAAAAAATGAATTTAAACGATTTCAGCATAAGGCTGCAACATAACAAAATGTGAAAAAAGTGAAGGGGTCTGAATACTTTCTGAATGCACTGTATATAGATATTTTTTCCTCACTTTGCTTGTTTTTTTTACTTGAAGTTGGTTTCCATGGAGTCGACACCTTGGCCTTTGATTCTTATTTTATATATATATATATGTATATATCTCTCTATATATATATATCTCTCTCTCTCTATATATATATATATATATATATATATATATATATATATATATATATATATATATATATATATATATATATATATATACATATATATATATATATATATATATATATATATATATATATATATATATATATATATATATATATATATATATATATATATGCTATCGAGAGGCTCGTGACAATACCAGCACATCTGCTCCATGCCAATTTCTGGTGACGAGTTAGCAAACAGGCCAAAGCTTTTAAGAACTTAAGCTAACCCTCTGTATCAGATTCCAGTCAATAACCTAACAAATAAAGTCCTCCATGATCAGTACCTCCCCTGCCTTCGTTCGCCATAATAATTAACACAAACATGGTAATATGTTCGCTATAGAGTTGCCTGGACTGTAATAAATAACACCTATATATAATATGTTGTTGTCAGTATTTATTCTGCTCCCAAGTACATTCAGGAACAGGTAGGGAGTTAAAAGTTACATTTCAAAATGACAACACTCCTCCATCCCCCCCCCCCCCCCCACCCATCCCCCGCCCTACCACTTCCTATACAGTCTACATATAACATTGTTCAGCTGCTGATACCTCACCAATTCCACATTTTTCAGTCACTGCAATAATATCTGCTTTAATTTCCTCCACAAAAGCTACGCCCTTCTTACAATCTTACAGCCAATAGTTTTACCAAATTATTTCAATTCATCATAGGAGGTATATTGTTCCATTAAAAAATCTGAAAATTACATAAGATTGTCAATGGAATAAATAGTTTAGTACTGAATGAAAATGTAGAAGCACTTCCACTTGAGTTTTATTTTATTTTCCATTTGTAGTGTTAAAAGCAATCTTATGTCGGAAAATTCTTCAGAATGAGGACACTACTTTTGAAACAAATTCTCAGTAGATTACAGAGAAACAGGAAGTCCAGCTAACCAAAGAGTTCCTGTTTCACAACAGCAATGGTGGCAGGGCAGGAAGTACTTGTAAGTGCTGGGCCAGAAAGGGTCACTCTCTGTGCACCAAATACCTCCAGGCTCTGTGCAGGGACCTAAGTGGGGATAGTGAAACAGGTCGGGCAGAAAGGAGGTGGAGAAGGAATGAGGGGCACAAGGAGAGGGTTGTCATTGTAATCTCAAAATGACAATTCAAAACTATAACTTCAGGAATGCACCAAACATGCAGCACTCCCCTCCAATCAGAAGGTATACTGCCATCATCAACAGGATCTGAGGGTTTTTTATTTTATATTCTGATTGTATTTCTGGGGTTTTTTTCCGGCCAACCCCTGCTCTGCGGGGAAAAATGGCCTCTAAAGGTGGTTCATTTCTGGGGTTTTTTCCGGCCAACCCCTGCTCTGCGGGGAAAAATGGCCTCTAAAGGTGGTTCATTTCTGGGGGTTTTTTTCCCCAAGATTTTTCTTACGAGTTTTTTCTCATTTCCCCCCGAGTCTTTTCCAGGCGGTGCACCACCATCTCACATCATCACCTCTCCCTCCATCCAGGCGGTGCACCAAGCCTACAATATTTTATATACCCATTAACCATACCAAAACCAAATCAATAACTCACAAGTTACTGTATTTCCTCCCACCCTCTCTGTCTCTTTTCTTGTTTGTTCATTCCCTTCCTGGGGGCTGGCGGAATGGACAAGAGATGGCCTAACCCTGAGCCATGAGTAACCTAACCCTGAGTTCAAATATCGGCCAAGCTATAAACTGTCATCCTGGTATCTCACAGGCAGGTCGAGGCATCAATGCATGTGCCGCCCATAGGATGGACGTTAAACTGTCTCTCGTCTGCCGGTATTAGTTGGTGGACAGTAAAGATCCCACGTTGTTCTTCAAGAAGAAAACAGGCATTATCGCTGGCACCCGGCCAAATTACAAATTTATGCTCTGACCTACAGGGAGCACTAGCATCAGCAGAACAGCCGAGCTGCAAGCAATGATGCAACCACCAGCCCACGGCTGCATACGAAACTAGAACGGCACTCAGTAGAGAGCATACCTCCGCCAGAACAGTTTACGTTTTGTATCCCAGAGTAGACCAAAAAATCACAATACAGAATCACATTTAATCAAAATCATCCATCCATAACTTTTTTAATATCATGTTATATACCACTTTTCGCCGATCTCTCAATGGTGAAGAATCACTTGAAAATTAAATAATTCTCATATCCGAATCCATAATCAGATCTTCACCAAAATCGAATCGATTCGTCCTTGTCACACACCCCATTGTCTCCACCAAGTTTCGTCCAAATCCGTCTATAACTTTTTGAGATATCCTGCTATGTATCGTTTTTGGCCCTATCACTCAATGGTGAAGAATCACTTTAAAAATTCTGGTAGCCGGATCCGAATCCGGATCTTCATCAAAATCGAATGATTTTGTCCTTGTCATATACCCAACCTCTCTGCCAAATTTCGGCCGAATCCGTCTACAACCTTTTGAGATATCTTGTTCACAGACAAACAGACAGACAAACAGACAGACATGGGTGAAAACATAACCACCCTCCACTTTCGGTGGTGGAGGTAATGAATGAATGAATGAATTACCTTCCTTTTTCAGTCCAAATGTTGTCCCACTGTTAGTTCATACTCTTTGTTATCTATGCTCTTCCACGAGTCTCAATCTTCTAAACAAACTAAATAAAGCAAGAGGGGAGGCTTCCCCGAATGACCTTTACAGGAGGATCACTGAAAAAAAAAATTCACAGCAAAGCATATCCCACGAAGCGGTAATAGCACACTGGTCATGACCTTTCAGATCTACAAATTAAGGAACAAATGAAGGAACTGAACAGAAGGAACTAGAATGGCACTCGAGAAGAGAACATACCTCCACTAGGCTGAACAGTTTACGTTCAAGTTTACGACCCAACTCATCCACCAAGTTTTGTCATAAGTCGTCCACAACTTTTTGAAATATCATGCTGTATATAGTTTTTGGCCCGATCACTCAATTATGAAGAATGGCGATTTTAGAAATTTGAACTCAAGATGACCTTTCACCTCAAAATCAATAGGCTTCTCAGTTGTGACTATCTCTACAACTTGGTAAAGTTTCATGACGATCTGTTTAGAATTGTGACCTGTCGATGACTGGCAGACAAATGAAAAATCACTCATAGAGTAACACTTGGCAAAACAGAACAAAGTAAAATGGCACTCAGTAGAGCATCCTTTTGACCTCAAAAATAATTAGTGGTTGAATTCAGTGACCCGATATGCAAATCCTCTTTAAATTTCAAGTCAATCAGATGAAAATCGAGGATTTTAGAAATTAGGCCTATGTTGACCTTTTGGCCAATGTTGACCTCAAAAATACTTGGTGGTTGAATTTAGTGACCATATATGCAAATCCTCTAAAATTTTCAAGTCAATCGGATGAAAAGTGAGGATTTTAGAAATTCGGCCTAGGTTGACCTTTTGGCCTATGTTGACCTAAAATATAATTGGTGGTTGAATTCGGTGACCAGATATGCAAATCCTCTTCAAATTTCAAGTCAATCAGATGAAAATTGAGGATTTTAGAAATTTGACAAAGTTGGTAACCTTTGGCCTATGTTTACCTATTGACCTTTTGACCCCAAAAACAATAGGCGTCTTCCTTATGACCAACTCTTGTAGAGATTGTAGATAGAAGAGGTTAAGGGTTGAAACAAGCTGACAAATTCAAATAGCTTGGCTCAGCACTAAAGGAAGAGGGCAGTTAGTGGAGGTTAGTGGAGACTTCTGTGATTGAAGAATATCAAGGACATTGAAGGACCATCAGACAGTGGTCAGGCTGATTATAATGTATGGTACAGAAACATGGCCTTTAAGAAAAGAAAGAAGATGAGTTGCTCTTGAGGAATGAGGAGATATAGCGCTTGAGGAATGAGGAGATATGAAAGAGAGCTGGAGTTGCACGTCTACAAAAATGAATAGAAAGCTAGGTTGCAGTGGTTTAGGCAGGCGATGAGAATAAAGGATGAGGAATCAATGAAGGAAGTATGGATTTAATCAAATAGAGGGAAAATATGAAGAGGAAGACAGAGATTATGGTGAAGGGATGTAGTCTGGTAGGAGATTTGAAGAAAAAGGGATTGAGAGAAAAGATACGGAGGAGAATGGAGAAGGCGTTTTTGGGATGAAACTATTGGGATTAAAGCTTAAGGAAGAAGAAGAAAAAGATGAAGAAGAAGAACCCAAGGCAGATTTCTCATTTGGCAAAGTAAGCAGCCTCTGCGGAGACCCCACTGATGGCTCAGGTCTGTGGACCACAGTTTGGAAACACCACTGTATTAAAGCATCATCATTTAGAAATCGATTACATCATTCGCGATTTAACAAGACTGGTGATTTAAGTTTTGAATATATCTTTTGAATAGATTAGATCTTCATGGACTTCACTTTGTTGATTTCCAAAATATATGGCCATAATATTTTAAAGTATCCTTTACATTTTATGTCTCTACAAAACTGTTGCTGCATCATAAAATAAGTCTTTGGTGATGGTGGCGATGCAACTTCTATCTTAAAAACATAGAGTTTCCTGTTTGGAATGATTTTCTATTTTCTTTGACTGCCAGGTAGACAGGCAGAGTAAAAAATATTGTCTCACTCCTCTCTGCGCATTTGCAATCGGGACAAATTCAAAGCCAAAGTACTGTAAAACTGCAAACTAAAAAAAATACAAAAAAAAAACAAAAAACTTTTTTTCCTGTTCATGTTCCGATTCATGTTCAAAATACAACACAACAACATGCATTTTAAGGCCATTTTCCCTAAAAGAGCGGGGGTTCGCCTTGCGGTCCCCATGACAATCTTCTCCATTTTGCCCTATTTTCTGCATCTCCCCTTGTTAACCCCCTTGCCCGCATTTCTTCTTCCACCATCTTTAGCCAAGTCTTTCTCGGTCTTCCCCGTCCTCTACTTCCTTCTACATTCATTTCCATCACTCTTCTCAACCAGTCACTTTCACCCATCCTCAACACATGACCAAACGATCTCAAACTGTTTCTCTTCACAGCATCCACCACAGGCTCTATTCCCATCATCTTTCGCAATTCATCATTTTCCTTCCTCTCTCTCAACGATACTCCGCACATCCACCGAACCATTCGCATTTCCACCCTTTCCAGCCGTCGTTGCTGCTCTACGTTCATTACCCATGTCTCGCTCCCATAAATCATAACACTTCTCACACATGCAGCATACACCTTTCCCTTCAGCTTCAACGACACTCCCCTCCTCGTCAGCACGCCACTCAGTTCCCGAAACTTCCTCCATGCACATCTCACTCTAGCAACCGTTGCCGATATTGAACGTTGCCGAAAATGTTCAAAATAAACATTCAATTTAAATAAGCAGTCCTCAATCATAAATAGACGATCATAAACTGATAAGACAGACAGACAGACGGACATTAACAAATTGCTTAACTGTCATGTCTGATGGTGCAAATATTCCCCGTTTTATCCCGACACCATGACCGCGGGTTTATTTCCGTTTCCGGAAGTTACGGCTCAGCTCGGAAGGTGCTGGGGTGAATCGGGCCTGTATCTGCAGAGTCAATAAATGTGCAACAATCGATCGTAGTCTGTCGAGATACCTTACATGGCGACGAGGATAGACATCTAGACTCTCGATGTTCTTCTGACTTCTTTCGGCCATATCGATGAATTCGACCCTCATGAGGGAGATTTTGACACGTATTCTGAGCGGTTGTCTTTCTACTTCGAGACGAACGACATTGCGACGGAAGCCCGGATGAAGGCCGTCTTCCTGTCCGTTTGCGGGGGAGAGATATTCACACTCGTTAAAAACCTGATTCGTCCTCGGACAATCCAGGAGCTCACGTATACAGAGCTCAAGGCCGCTTTGAAGGAACATTGTAATCCATCTCCTTCAGTCATCTTGTGTCGGTTTAATTTTTACATGTGCAGACAGCAGCAAGGTCAGTCGATCGCAGACTTCATTGCACACCTCAAAAACATGTCACATCTGTGTGAGTTTGGGGACACGATTGACGACATGCTCCGTGATTTACTGGTGGTTGGCATGTCCGATGACCGCACTCATAGACGCCTGCTTGCTGAGAGAAGATTGACTTTCCAAAATGCCAGAGACACCGCCATTTCCATGGAAAGTGCTGAACGCAACGCTATGAGCATCGGTGCCACTCGCTCGTCTGGTACCAGCCCTGCTGTGAATCGGTTGGATCATGATCAGCCAAAACGTTGGAACAAGTCTCCTCATCAAAAGCCAGTGCAGTCTCAAACCCACAACAAATGTTTTCAGTGCAACGGAAAGCACCCTCCGGAGACATGTGGGTTCAAAGATGCGACCTGCTATTTCTGTTCGAAAACCGGCCATATTGCTCCAGCTTGCATCACTTGCAAATCGGGAAAAGAGAAAGCTGCTGACAAGAAGATTCATCAGTTTATTGGTTCGGAGGAACCTGAGCTTGACCAGGTGAGCTCAGTTTCCGACAACTCAGACCTGTGTCATATTGATTCTCGCCATAAGCGGGACCCTTTTCTTGCCACGGTTGTCGTCAATAATCGACCATTGTAAATGGAGGTCGACACTGGTGCGGCTGTCTCGCTCATCAGCCATGCTGTTTTCACAAACCTGTGGAGTGATGCTGACTGACCCCACCTGAAACCTACAACCTATGGACTCTCCACCCATACAGGTGAGAAGATTGTTCCTTGCGATGCATGTGACGTCAGTGTGGGCTACGAGTTTCACCTATCCCTGATCGTCATTCCTGGAAAGGGCCCTTCCTTACTAAGCAGGAACTGGTTGAGCATAATTCAACTGAAGTGGAAAGGCATTCATCAACTCTGGGCAGCCAACGTTTCTGCTACCGCAGCATACACACTCAAAAATGTACGTACCCGGATGTCTTCAAGGATGAGCTTGGAACCTTGAAAGGACATACAGCTAAACTCAGTGTTGACTGGGATGCCAATCCTATATTTTGCAGCGCTCGCCCAGTCCCTTTCGCCCTGCGGGAGCGGATTGACAAGGAACTGGATCATCTTGAAAATCTGGGTATCATCGAGCAAATTCAGTACGCCGAATGGGCGGCGACCATCATTCCGGTCACAAAATCGGATCAGTCCATCCACATATGTGGAGATTATAAAATGACTGTGAACAAGTGTTCTTCATTGGACAAATATCCAATCCCGAGGATCGAAGACCTCTACGCTCATTTCACGGGAGGCAAGACTTTTACTAAACTCGATCTCAAATCCGCCTATCTACAGCTCCGCTTGGATGAGAATTCGAAACAGTATCTTACCATCAACACGCATCGTGGGTTGTACAGGTACCACCGACTCAGTTTTGGAGTGAAATCTGCACCTGGCATTTATCAACGTGTCATGGACAGTTTGTTTGCCGCCGAACGCAACGTCGTTTGCTACCAGGATGATATTCTGGTTACTGGTCGTACAGATGCTGAACATCCACAAAACCTGGATAGAGTTCTGAAGAAGATTTCGGAATCCGGCCTACGTTTGCGTCGAGACAAGTGCAAGTTTATGGTGCCATCGGTCACGTACCTGGGTCATACGATTGATGCCGAGGGTCTACACCTGACAGATGAGAACGTCCGAGCTATCAAGGATGCTCTTGCTCCACGAGACGTAACCGAATTGAAGTCATACCTCGGTTTGGTTCAGTTCTATGGTCGTTGCATCCCGAATGTGACCGACGTTTTGAGCCCCCTTCATCGTCTTTTGAGGAAAGGAGTCTCCTGGAGCTGGGGGTCCACTGAACAATCAGCATTCCAGACGTCCAAGGATCTGCTCAAATCGTCCAATGTTCTCGTTCATTTTGATCCAGAGAAGGATCTTGTGCTGACATGTGATGCCTGTCGGTATGGAGTGGGGAGTGTATGATCACACATGATAATGCCTGATGGTACGGAAAGACCTGTTGCATTTGCTTCCAGAACGTTGTCCCCAGCAGAGAAGAACTATTCCCAACTTGACAAGGAAGGATTCGGAATTGTTTTCTGCGTTAGCAAATTTCGCCAGGACCTTCTTGGACATCATTTCACGATTCGCACTGATCACAAGCCGCTGATCAGTCTGTTTGGCCCTACTAAGGCGATGTCTGACACACTACCTACCACCCAGGATAATCAAATGGTCCCTGTTTCTCGCTGCTTATGACTACACCATATTTTATAAGCCTGGTTCATAAATATCACAAATGCAGACGCCATGAGTCGGTTACCCCTTCCAGAATCCGTTGATGATTCGCGTACACCAGGATCCATTATCGCACTGATGGATCATCTGGAAGATTGTGCTGTCGACGCTGGACAGATCCGCACCCATACTCGACGAGACCCCATTCTGTCCAGAACTGTCCAGGCTGTGCAGCTTGGATGGCATTTGCTACCTGAGGGTGACCCAGCTTTTGCGACTTTTAAAGCACGTAAAAACGAGCTCACCGTGGAAAATGGTTGCCTACTCTGGGGATGTCGTGTCGTGATCCCGGAAAATCTGCGTTCCAGGGTCATGGATGAAATCCATGACTGTCACTCCGGGGTTGTGAAGATGAAGTCACTCGCTAGAAACTATGTGTGGTGGCCGAATCTTGATGCTGATATCGAACATCATGTTCGACATTGTTACTCCTGCCAGAGCACCCGGAATACATCTGCAAAAGCGCCACTGCATCTCTGGGAATGGCCCAGCGAACCGTGGCATCGCCTACATCTCGATTATGCCGGGCCTATTAATAGCAGCATGATTCTAATAATCACGGACGCGCACACAAAATGGATCGATGCCTATGTGACGCGTGGTACTACATCAGCCATTGTCATCGAAAAACTCAGACGCTGTTTCGCCACTCATGGTCTGCCCAGGATGATCGTGAATGATAACGGTACGTGTTTTTCCAGTTCCGAGTTCGCCGAGTTCACACGTCGGAACGGCATCAAACATATGTTTGTCAGCCCACATCACCAGGCTTCAAATGGCTTGGCCGAACGATTCGTGGGAATCATCAAATCTGCATTGCAGAAACTTCAGGAGGGAAACCTGGAAACAAAGCTGTCTTGTCTCCTGTTCAAATACCGCATCACGCCACAATCAACAACCGGTGCAGCTCTGTCTGAGTTATTGATGAAATGACACACCTGTGACCGACAATTGACAATCTCAAACCAGACATATCATCAAATGTTTATCAGAGCCAGCTTAATCAAAAGTTGGTGAACGATAAGTTGTCCAACAGTCGCTGTATTAACATTGGAGATCCAGTGTTTGCCCAAAATGTTGGTGCAGGTGCGACGTGGCTACCAGGGGACATCATCGAGAAGCCAGGTCCACTGTCCTGCATGATTCGCCTGCAGGACGACCGCAAAATTCGTCGACATCAGGACCACATAACCGACCGTCACTGTCAGTCGATAGAGCCTGCAGGATCGTCACAGACAGAAAAACAGTTCGACCCGCCACTGCCGGAGATCGTAGTGGGCGCTCCAGCTGGCTCGGATGCCCCGAAAACCACTGCGAATGCTACACCCTTCGTAGAGACCAAAGGAATCACCTCGGACTCTGTATCCACTGGTCCACCGCGACGCTCAATGCGCGAGAGAAAAGCACCCGACCGTTTGAATCTCTGAAGATGCTTTTTCACGTTGACACATGTTCTATCTTCACGTTGACACACACAGGGGCAGAATTATTCCCGTGTCCACTTGCTTTTGTTTGCACACATATTGTCACATGTTTTTGGAAATATTGCTTTTGGAATGTCAATTTTGGAAATCTAGCATGTATTGCTCTTGGTAATTTTGGACTTGAAGGGGAGGATGTCATGTATGATGGTGCAAATATTCCCCGTTTTATCCCGACGCCATGACCGTGGGTTTATTTCCGTTTCCGGAAGTTACGGCTCAGCTCGGACAGTGCTGGGGTTAATCGGGCCTGTATCTGCAGAGTCAATAAATGTGCAACAATCGATCGTAGTCCGTTGAGATACCTTACATTAACCCTGCTTTCCGCTTCACATGCACGGGGTAATTATGCTTACAAAGCTTAGTGATGATGTGTCAGTGAGACAGGAGAGATAATAAACAATGAGACACACATGGACATGTTATTGATATAGATTATATAGGATTTTAGGTGTAATATTCTGTAAATTTGACAGTATAGTATTCTATTTACTCAGTTGTACAATACCCCTCCCTCAATTATTAACAACTAGTGAGGGTACCCGTGCTAAGCACGGGTGGGAGGCCAGGAGCAAACAGACAATGCAGAAACGGCAAATGCTAAAGCATGAAACCAATAAATTCCACATTACTGTAGTACCTTCAGTCGCACGTCAGACATGGACAGCAAGTTCATGAAGGACTTCCATGAAAAATGTACCCGTTCGCAAACAAACGGGTACGTTTGTTCCATACCCAGTCAATGGCGAATCTGCATATGGCGATCCGCGAATTCATGTTTAGAAAGTAGAAACCATCACGGCATTCCGTCATTCACTTGAACTCGATATCTCTTTTTTTCATTCCAAACAGCATAACTCCAATCACAAATTAAATAACATTAATATAAAAAATTAACTTTTAACAACATTCATGACATAAACAAATGTTTAAATCCTGATGTGAAGATCCGTACGGTTGGGTGAACACAATTACAAATTCAAAATCGTAATTGTATTCACTCAATTCCAATCATCAATTGATACTTTAACAAAACGATTAACACGATTAACTTTTAACGATTTAACATTACGATTGAATGACGGTTGTATTGGGATATTATCAAACCAGCGCATTGCGTAATCTGTCCACTTCCGGATTCGCTGCAGGTTCGTAATTCTCATCAAAATCTAAACAGTATTTGTAGAATTTCAATAAAAGCCACATCACTGTTCATATCGGTAAATATTATTCCATCGTGTTTGGAAAAACTGGAAAATTGGAAAACTTGGAAAAATTGGAAAACAATATAGCCTATTTTACTCCAGGGCGTCCCAGGATTACCCACCCAAAATATAGTTGTGATCGGTTGAGCCGTTTTTGCGGTACTTTCGAACGGACAGACGGACGGACATTTGGTGAATTATAGTAAGATTAGCTTCCCCTTCCCCCCACCACTATTTTTTACAGCAACCATTTTAAACTTCCCGGATCCGTGCGTGTGTTTAACACTGCATACGTGCTGCATCTGCATCTGTCCAACTTCTAGAGTGAATGTGATGGTTGTTAGCGCTGAGGTTAATGTTGCTTGGAGAGATGTTAGGGTATGGCCTTTTCAGGTTTGGTCAGGATGGGTTTAAGTTTGGCTTTATTTTTGGCCTGTTAGTGTTAGGGTTTTTGACCTGTTCGGGATAGGGTTTTTGACCTGTTCGGGATAGGGTTTTTGACCTGTTCGGGATAGGGTTTTTGACCTGTTCGGGTTAGGGTTTTTGACCTGTTCGGGTTAGGGTTTTTGACCTGTTCGGGTTATGGTTAGGGTTTGGCCTGTTATTGTGTTTTTGACCTGTTGCCTCTTTGACCTGTTTGATTACCTGTTTTGATTGTTTGACCTGTTTGATTTGATTGCCTGTTTGACCTGTTAGAGGTATGGTTAGTGTTTGACCTGTTAGAGCTTGGCCTGTTAGAGCTATGGTTAGGGTTTGGCCTGTTAGAGCTATGGTTAGGGTTTGACCTGTTAGAGCTATGGTTAGGGTTTGGCCTGTTAGAGCTATGGTTAGGGTTTGACCTGTTAGAGCTATGGTTAGGGTTTGGCCTGTTAGAGCTATGGTTAGGGTTTGGCCTGTTCAAGCTATGGTTAGGGTTTGGCCTGTTAGAGCTATGGTTAGGGTTTGGCCTGTTAGAGCTATGGTTAGGGTTTGGCCTGTTAGAGCTATGGTTAGGGTTTGGCCTGTTCAAGCTATGGTTAGGGTTTGGCCTGTTAGAGCTATGGTTAGGGTTTGGCCTGTTAGAGCTATGGTTAGGGTTTGGCCTGTTAGAGTTATGGTTATGGTTTGGCCTGTTATTGTGTTTTTGACCTGTTGCCTGTTTGACCTGTTTGATTGCCTGTTTTGATTGTTTGACCTGTTTGATTTGATTGCCTGTTTGACCTGTTAGAGTTATGGTTAGGGTTTGGCCTGTTATGATTGCATTGGAATCTCGTTGAAACATTGAGAATATGTTAATAACATCCAGGGAATGCTCTATGTACATCATTTCATCTTACATAGCTGCCACCATTTAATTTGTGCACCTTTGTTCTAAAAGTGTTTCAAAAATACTATTACGTTTTTTTCATGGTTACGTGCTTGTGTGATAGTTTGCTTGTGTAGTACTTCTCTCTGCTTTGATTTGGACATTTAACATCTCCTTTTTAGCTTTGCTTTTTAGATTTGGTATTTTAACTTTGGTGTTGAACTTTGGTGCTGGAATTTGGCTCTTGACTGCCAATAACAATGGTTTTTGCAACTTAATTTATGGATCTTGCACCTCAACTAAAAGACCAGTTCAAACAAAATAATGCCAGAAAGGGAAGGAGGAGGGCCGCATATGGAGCCTGCATTCCCGAGGAGAATCTCGGAGCTGTTACAGATGGGTTAAAGCCGATGGGTTCTTTCATGAGTGCTTCTCATGCTCCATTGTATACTTCACCATACAAGTTCCAATAAGGCCCAAACAGGTACGTGAAATACAATAGTACTGTGTTACAGCTTAGTCTATTGTAGTGGATATGCACAATGTGCTTGTATAGCGACCATCGTTCTGATACTTGTGATGCGGTACTGTATCCACAACACCCTCAGCAGCCCATTTCCTGTATTGATTGGCCATTCTGTTTGAAGCGGTATAAAACTATGGGTTTATTAGCATACTAAGTTATGCTCCATCCACCTAGTGTCCTAGTTGGAGGAAGCATAAAAATCTCGCCAACCTGTGAAGCCCCAGAATATATCTGCAAAGGTGAAAAGGTCAACTTTGTTCAATTAGCTTAAAAAGAGTCCGAACACTCGGGCGCAATAGGAACCTATTGGAACAAACTCTTCCATGAGTCTTAACACTTAAATTGAAAAATGGTTTTTTTAATACCATTTAGCAAATTGTGAAATGTTTTTAAATTACGTCGATGAATATTTAAACATCTCAATTTGGGGGGAGAGGGGTAGAAAGCTTTGAAACTGCTTCACAAGAGATCACAGTGTCGATAGGCAGAGTTGAAATGGTCCTACATTGTGAAATTTAGCCCCGCAGTCAAGCATGCATTTCAATGGCACGTAATAACCCAACGCAGAGCTTCGATTTAAATTCCTCTCTTTATTGCATGCCATTTTGCATATATTTGCATTAAATTCCAACGCATATTTTGCTACAAAGTTGTCAAAAACGCTATAGAAATTATACCCATAGTTATCCAAAAAAAATTCCACAATAATTATGGCTTTAAAAGGTGAACATACATTGTTCGACTATTCAAGAAAACCCAAGACATCCAGGGCATGCTCGATGTACATCATTTCATCTTCGGCTCATGGAAGGCCACTGAACAAAACGCACCGTGCTGGAGAGAGGCAGCGTGACCGTAGGCTCAAGCACAATACCAAGCCCATCATCATTGAAGCTCGACTGCAGGCTGATTATGTCATCTATGACATCCTCCATCTGCAATCATCCAAACAATATTTTTCGTACAACAATATTGAAGTAACAATAATAGTATTGATCTCTAAGAATCCTTATCAAAAACAAAATTAAAAACAGACAATCTCTAATAAAATGGCCAACACAAGTGAAATTGGAATTAAAGTTTACATTAGGATATAAAGAGAAAGACTACAGGAGGAGGAGGCCATTGGGCCCGATCAGATCCTGCTGCCTCTCGTATTCAATCAAACTAATAACCAGGCCTGACCATGCTTTGCTTTTGAGAACTAATGACGTTTAATGCGTTGAAGCTGAATCATAGGCTTTCCATGAACACTTTGAAAGGATTACAATGGGGAATGATTCCAGAATAATTGTGCTGTTGCAACAATATTTTGTCAGGCAGCAGTAAAGGCAATTAAATCTGTGAATACTTTCATAGCAACGCATATGGTATCGAATTCTAAATTCATAGCCCTAACAAAACGCGTGTAATGTGCACATCAGGGATGAAAAGATAGCTCAGATGGCAATGTACTCACCTCTGAGCTGATGTGTTATTTTGTGGAATAAAATCAGTTTAAAATAGCCATCCGGGTGGATTAGCAGCTGGTAGAAAAGAAGTTAGGCATAGAAGTGTATGGCATGCCCAATGTCATTACATACAGGTAGTGGACAAAGAAAATGGAGACACCTGGGTAAGTAAATTTAGGGACACCAAGCAACGGCTTCCACACAGGTGTGGCCCCCATGTGTTAATTAAGCAAATACCATCCCAGCATGCTTAGAGTCATATTTAAAAAATGCTACACAGGCCTGGTTGTCTATAAATATGGCTAGCATTGGTGCAAGAGGAGACCAACCACCCCTACCCCCTCCCCCCCAATGTCCCCATCCACAGAGCATGAGTGGTCACCCAATGGTTTGCTGAGCATGACACTGATGTTATTCATGTCATGGCCTTCATAGTCACCAGATCTGAACCCAATCGAGCATTTATGGGATATTCTGGAATGACACCTGATGCAGCATTTTCCACCTCCATCAAACAGGTGTGAGTTGATTGACTTCCTCATAGAAGAATGGTGCCGCATCCCTCCTGCAGAATTCCAGACGCTGCTGGACTCTATGCCACGTCACATACAGGCCGTACTGGCCGCACGTGGTGGCCCAACGCCCTATTAAGTGACTTTACATTGGCGTTTCCATTTTCTGTCCACTATCTGCAGCTCATGATGGTGGAGTCCCACGTGCAAATTGTGTTTACTGTATTGGTTTGTCTAATGTCTACCAATGTCTATGAAATTAATGCAAAATAAAGTACAATGTCAATGCAAGTGATACCTGTACAGATCTCTTCACAAGACTACGACTTTAAAGGAAGAAACACGGGTTTCTATCGACACAAAAATACGAATTGCTGAGTAGAAAACCCAAAAGCACAACCAATTATGTTTTCGTCCAAAAAAAACCGCAAAACGTTTCAGGAAGTCCAATGTTTCAACCAGAACATTGATATTAATGGATGGCAAGGTACAGCACCATAGGCTTCATTGTCACAAGACCATGAGATGGCTTTGTGGTTTTATGTCAATGCTGAATGGTTATCTATCAGTTTCCATCTTTTAGTACTCATCTGTCTGTTTTGTTTTGAAATATCAATAAGAAGATTTTAAAATGTCAAAAATTAGCATTGACTAAATAAGTCCAACTAATAATAAATAAATTGTCAAAATAAGCATTGACTTGATAAAGAAGCATACCTCCTTCTCATTATTGGAGCTCAAGTTGAGCATGGCCATTGGGCTGTTGGGTGCCGAGCTGACGACATGGCTTGATGTCGAGCTATGTGGGGAGACGGTAACCGGATGGGGGACAGCAACTGCCTGTTGGGCTTGAGGTGCTTCAACTAGCGCTGGTGCAGAACTCGGGCCAACAGCAGCAGCATGAAGTGCTGGGAAATGAGTACGGGTGAGAACTTGGCTTGCTACCTTATTCCCCAGTGTTGTGGACAAGAACTGCTTCACCTGTTGTTGTTGAGCCTGCTGCACATGGTATGTAGTAGGGTTCTCCAAGTGTGTTTGCACCTGTGGAAAATATAGTTCCTGTTATTCAATATTGTTTTTTTAACCATATTAAAATTTACTCCAGTGATATAAGAACAGCACTCTTGACGTCGACCGATATGTCTCCGCCCACATTATTACATCTTACTATAATTCACCAAATGTCTGTCTGTCTGTCTGTCTGTCTGTCTGTCTGTCCGTTCGAAGGTACCATAAAAAATGCTGAACCGATCGCAAAGATATTTTCGGTGGGTAATCCTGGGATCCCCAGGAGTAAAATAGGCGATTTAGTTTTCCCAATTTCAGTTTTAGTCTCCAGCATTCTCAGGTTTGGACTCCTGCATAACATTCGCGTTTGCATGACGTTCATTGTTCTCATTGTGACGTCTTCTTCCGTCGAGCAACGGTACCCGCCCTACGGGCGGGGCTTCAATTGGGAGGCCCAAATGAAAAGGCTAAATATCGGAAATTGAAGGCTTTTTTTTTTTTAAACGATTTATATAAACATATATAAACATTTATATAAACAATTTCCGATGTCCCTGTTCTCTGCTGTTGTACTTGTGTGCTTCCCTCTCTCTCCCCATCTTGTCTCCCGCTCCCTTTATTGTATGTTTTGTGTCGGTTTTTTTGTTTTGTGATTGATGTTAGCTCTTACACGAGCCTCGATCTTGTATACAAAAAAAAAAAAAAAAAGTCCGTTAAATCTCGATCACCTCGATCTCGATCTTGTTTACGATCGATGTTTCTATACGTGAACGTACCAGTTTGTTTGCGAACGGGTACGTTTTTCATGGAAGTTCTTCACGAACTTGCTGTCCATGTCTGACGTGCGACTGAAGGTGCTACAGGAATGTGGAATTTATTGGTTTCATGCTTTAGCATTCACCGTATCTGCATTGCCTGTTTGCTTCTGGCCTCCCACCCGTGCGTAGCACGGGTATTTCTCTAGTGATCACTAGAATATAAGACCCGTCGCTATCCTGACGGGAACACTAATTTTTTTGGTGTTGTAAGTATACTGCAGAGCGACCTACTTTGTGATGCTTTGATAGGCGGTGTATATTCGGAAATGGTGTTTGACAGGGCGATATTAAAATGGAAATATTGAAGAATGGAATGGACACTATTGAATATAGCAAGCATTTGCTGAATCGAATCGATATGAGAAACGAGATTAAATGAGACTTGGAATTATTATATGTGAAGAAGATGATGATGAAGGAGAAAGAGTTGTTTTTTAAATGTAAATGAGTATGATTTGTATGATTTGGATACGTGGAGATTCGTGGAGATTTGGAATCAACGTGATGGATAAAGCATCTTTGTAGGGAGATGGATAGGTGGTTATATTTACTTCCTGAGAGTGGTTTCATTGAAATGCGATCTCAAGTTAACAAAGAAGGATTCCTGGGAGATCCTGCTCTCCGTGCAGGGATAACCAACGTCACACATTGGCATTTGCAGTTCTGACACGTGTGTCCATGTACCCATAAAAGAAAAAGAAAAAGAAAAAAGGTTTTTTTTGGATCACAAACATTGCCGGGAGTTACCCGAATCCACCATAGTTGGATTTATTGAAATCCGTTAATCCGTTCTCAAGTTATAACACCACAAACAGACAGACGGACAGACAGACAGACACGGCTCCTTTTATCTATATTATAATAGCCGTAGATGATTCTGTCTGTCTGTCTGTCTATCTGTCTGTTGGGTGTCTGTCCGGGGTGTGGCTTACTCGGTTTGCAGAGTAGCTCCACCCATAGCTCCACCCATTCTGGGAGTGGCTTCATATAATTATAAACAAATATCCACCATTTTATTAACTCGCATAGCTTTGAGGCCTGTTTTGTAGGCCCGTGGTGTCTTGCTCTCTCTCCCAGTTTTATTTCAAATCAAATTCGATATATCATTTCATTTTTCACAGTCGCTAACATAGTTTTAGACTCGGTTGAAAAAAAACGGGAAGAAAATCCGATGAAAGTTGCCGTTTATAGAACGAAACGAATTCTCAAACGCCTGTAACTTCAAGGCAATTGAGTCTCTCTCACGCCTTTATCTCCAATCTAACTCACCATATGATTTCATTTTTATCGATGGTTTTAGACTCGGTGTCAGCAATAATTGAGAACATTCCACACACGCGGGAAAATGCAGAGATATATTTTTAAAAATCGCGTAATGGTGTATCTTACACCGCCCAACATGACACCGACGGCAACGTGTCGATATATATTAAAATTTCGCTTTTGCTTTTCCGTTAAGATATATTACTTTTTCGTTTGATGACAGTCGCCACAAAAACGTCAACAATGATGCCAACATATATTTCTTCGTTTTTATTTCATTCAACATTATTATCCGGAAGTAAAATATGTTTCAGGAAATTACCGAGAGATATTTCTTCGTTTTTTAAATTAGTTATGTGCGCATTCACTTTAAATAGGTTTATTTGAAATCTTTAATTTTCCACAATATAATTTACTTGCCATTTATCATTTGATGATTACGAGACAAATTCCTCTTGAGGATCGTGACAATTCATGCGCTGCGTGGAAACTTCAATTTCCAAAATGAATGAGACGCTCGATGAAGAACGCAAACTTGAACAGAATGTAGCAAGAAAACGAATGAGACGGGCGAACGAGTCCATCGACGAACGTCAATGCAAGCTTGCGGGGTCACCCGTGGGAATCCCACGGGCATGGATGTGTGTGACATTTCGACATATTGAGTTAGATGCTGCACATTCATTTTTACAAAATGGTTACTGGCAAGTCATCAGATCCAGAAATGGTGTAATGAACACAATTTATTTACGCGCAAGCACGAAAGCAAGACGGGCCGATTTCCGATTCCGACGGGCCGACGGGCGAGACGGGCCGATTTGGAGCAAGAAAAAGAACGAGACGGGAGAAAAACGAGAGAAACGAGATGGGGAAAGCCGATTGGAGAGGCGAGTGAGGAGCGATTGGAGAGGCGAGTGAGGAGCGATTGGAGAGGCGAGTGAGGAGCGATTGGAGAGGCGAGTGAGGAGCGATTGGAGAGGCGAGTGAGGAGCGATTGGAGAGGCGAGTGAGGAGCGATTGGAGAGGAGAGTGAGGAGCGATTGGAGGGGAGTGTGAGGAGCGATTGGAGAGGAGTGTGAGGCGCGATTGGAGAGGCATGTGAGGGATTGGAGAGGAGAGGAGTGTGAGGGATTGGAGAGGTGAGGGATTGGAAAGGAGAGGAATGTGAGGGATTGGAGAGGAGAGGAGTGCTAGGTGGAGAGAGGAGAGTGTCAGGTGGAGACAGGAGAGTGTCAGGTGGAGAGGAGTGAGGGGTCACATATTATGTGAAATAAATAAATTGTGTTCATTACACCATTTCTGGATCTGATGACTTGCCAGTAACCATTTTGTAAAAATGAATGTGCAGCATCTAACTCAATATGTCGAAATGTCACACACATCCATGCCCGTGGGATTCCCACGGGTGACCCCGCTAGTAATATATATTATACATACTTGTACTTGGCTTGGTTTTTGCTCTGATTTGCATTGTCAGCTGTGAGACCTTATACAGACAGGTGTGTGCCTTTCCAAATCATGTCCAATCAATTGAATTTACCACAGGTGGACTCCAATCAAGGTGTAGAAACATCTCAAAGATGATCAAGAGAAATGGGAGGCACCTGAGCTAAATTTCAACTGTCATAGCAAAGGGTCTGAAAACTTATGTCAATGTGATATTTCAGTTTTTTCTTTTTAATAAATTTGCAAAACTTTCTAAAATCCTGTTTTCTCTTTGCCATTATGGGGTATTGGGTGTACATTGATGAGGGGAAAAATGAATTTGAACGATTTCAGCATAAGGCTGCAACATAACAAAATGTGAAAAAAGTGAAGGGGTCTGAATACTTTCTGAATGCACTGTACATCATACCATGCCACAATCAAAAGAGAAAGTATGCAGGATCACGAATGGGAAAATATGCCAGTTAGAAATATCAAATTTCTCAACACATGAGCAATCTGCAATCCTCGGCTTGGAATAACATATTATTTGAATTTAAAAAAACAAACAAAAAAAAAAACAGCCTCATGGAAGAGCGAGGAGACAATGGCATAATGGCAACTTCCTGATAATGAATGCAGCAGTTGGATACAACAAACAAGGGGAAGAAGGGAGGAGTGGAGGAAACATAGTAAACTGCAAGTAAGAGGGTTGGGTTAATAGGGGTAGAAAAGATCAGGTAGGGATGGGAGGTGACATGAGATGGTAGTGCACCACTTTCTTGAAGACATGGCAGGAAGAGTGCAATTGAACAGTTTCCAGAAGGTGGTTCCACAAGCACGAGAAAAGGAACAAAGGATTGGAGATGCGCAGTAAACTGGCATGATTTTGAGAGTTTAACCAGAAGAGGATTCCTGGGAGAATGTATATAAACATCTTGGAGGAGCTGAGGAGGGTCAGATGCCTGAGAGAACAGAAGCAACAAGACCAGAGGAGAGGTGGTAAAAAAAAAAAAAAAAAAAAAGAGGAGGCAACTGATCTGTCTGCGACATGACAGCAACTGACCTTGTGTTTCTGTATTGTCCCCATGAGCTACGGAAATATGGCCTTGTAGGCTGTGAGTAGCACTTATTTTCCAATAAATGACTTGGAACAATGGAGGATGCCCAGGCCACGGATGGCTTTGGAGGCCAGATTTGCTATATGGTACCGAAAGCATAATGTCTGACGATACCAAATCTCATGAAACTTCTGCTCGAAAGTTCGTGAGAACACTTACATTAATAGGTGCTTGTTAGGTCAACATTAGAGCACCTGATGGGCAACACAAACGATACCATTGGTATTGTGCAGCAAATCTCACAGGCATTTTGGTGTGAATATGCAGTGGTATGGGTTTCCAAGTAATGGGGGTTTGTAGTTGGTCTCAAAAGGGATTCCACCAAGAGTTATTTATTATTTTATTTAATTTATATATATATATATATAATTAAATGACCCGTGAAGTGGTCCCCACCAAGAATGACAGTGAAGACCTCCGGAAGCAGACTGGTCCACATTCACAAGTTTTTCAACTGTCTCTCTCAAATTCGAAAAATTGGCTCATCTTTTGAGAAAAGTTGCTGGATCACATTATTAGTCCCCTACCGGTTCCTATGGGTTTACTCACCGTCTGTCTGTCCATCCATCAGACTCACCTGTTTGTTTTTTTTCAGCCTTTTCCCATTCACTATAAACACATTTAACTGAAACTTGGTACATGGCTTTATTACGACAAGTTACAGAACAAGTTCAAGTTTCAGGGCATCTCTTCAATTTTTCACCGAGTTATGCCCTTTTTGGACTTAGAAAATATCACATCGGTAGGGGACATGCATTGCAAAGCAATTCTCACTCTCGTTTTGATTACTTCTTTCGTTTGAGCCTCCAAGAACAGAACACTCAGGGAGCCTGCTCAGCCTCGACGAGTCTGGCATTTCACTCAGGCCAACTGGCACGGTCTTCAAGCAGCCATCAATCATCTGGACTGGTCTCCCATCTCTACCACCTCTGACATCAACTCATCCTGCGAATTCTTCCAAAGTAAATTGCTCTCTCTCATGCACAGATTTATCCCATCTCGTCTTCAGTTGTCATACCCTTCCTCCCGTCCATGGTACACGGAATCTTGTGGTGAGGCTGTTGCCCAGAAACAACTTGCCTTCGTCTCCTGGAAAGCAAATCCAACGGAAGGAAATCTCATTTCCTTTCACAAAGCCCGAAACAAGTGTGTGGCCACCCTCAGGAGAGCCAGGAAACAATATCTCTCCGTTCTCAAGACCGAACTCTCTTATCTGTCTCCCTCTTCCAAATCCTGGTGGCATCTGGTCAAATCTGTTCCTGGTGTTTGTTCCCCCTCCATCCCCTCCCTTACCTCAAACGGCTACACAGCTGACTCCGCACGTGAAAAAGCTGAATGCCTCAACTCTGTGTTTGCCTCTAAATCTTGTGTCCCAAACCCATCCCTCTCTGTACCCACCGTACCCAGTCGTACCCAGCTGCTCCTGGACTCCGTGTCCTTTCCTCCTGACAAGGTCCGTTTCCGAACTTCCGTTTTTGGAACTTCCGTTTCCGGTCTTGCTGGCGACGGTTCGTTTTTTCGCAGGTCTCCACGCTCTCCATCGAAATCGAAGTTAAGTCATTGTTCCAATTTGTATTTTCGTTATAACTGTATTTCTTTTATGGTGTATGTACGTATATTGTCCCGTCAAAGATTTTCGGTGCAAATCTTTCATACCTGTATTGAAAATCGCGTTAATTCGTGTCGTCTCGAGGCCCTGTACAGTGTACACTGTACAACCTTGAGGCTTTGTTTTTCTCTCAGCGCCTGTCGTTTGTGATCCAATAACTTTCGTTCTCTGTTTTCGCAGTCTTTCCACCCCAAAGCCTACTTCCTTATGTAAATCTCAACTCAAAAAAAAAAAAAAAAAAAGACATTACCTTCTCTGTGCTCATTCGTTTATTCTTTCTTATTCGTTCGTTCGTTCTTCGACCACGTGTTTCTCCCCCATTTCCCCAGATAGATTGTCAAATTTCAATTCGTTATTTTATCGGCCATGTGATATTGTTTGATTATATAGTTAGTTTTGGTTTGAATTTCCTGTAACTCGTATTTAATTAATCGTGTTCTGCTCCTCGTGTGTGGCCTTGTACTGTAGTTGTACCCCCGTCGGTGTTTTGTTAACTTAAGTGTGTTTTGCTTGGCTCTTGGTTTTTTCCCTTCTACCCCGAACATAATACTGTCTAACGTTCTAAATCCCCACCCCCCCCCCCCCCCCAAAAAAAACAAAAACAAAAACCATAAACATTTATTTTCTTTTCTCCACGTGTACTGTTGTCTCATCCTGTATTTTCTGTCCAGGTGTGCTGTTCGCCCCACCCCCATTATCTCCTTGCCATCCACCGTTTGCCCTGTTCACGTGACTCGTGGTGGTCCCTCTCGGCTCTCCCCCCGTTGGTATTTTTGTGCATATAAGATTGTTCATAGTTCTGTTTAAATATTTTTAAATATGTTTAACCTTTCCCCTTCTGTTTTTTATTCAGTGGTATATTACAACACGCTGTTTTTCTTCCTATTTAAAAGGCTTTTCTCAATTTCCTCTCCAACTCATTCCACTTCAAAAAAAAGAAATTCAATATCTTATACGTCTCCCTCACTACATGGTCTAAATTCACATTCATTCCATCCCTCCTCCATCATCCTGAACCGGATTGCTAACTTGAAAATCACAACAAACCCAATTTGTTATCAATGTTCGTCTTTCATTAATCATCCACTTTCTAAACTCCCCTCTTGCCCCTCCCATCCAAATCCCCCCCCTTGCACCTACACTCCGAAACTTCCCCCTTGCCCCTCCACTCTTAAACTCCCCCCTTGCCCCTCCACTCCTGAACTCCCCCCTTGCCCTTCCCCTCCTAAACTTCCCCTTTGCCCCTCCCTTCCTAATCCCCCCCCTTGCCCCTCCACTCCTGATCTCCCCCCTTTCCCCTTCCCTCCAAAACTCCCCCCTTGCCCCTCCCCTCCTAAACTCCCCCCTCACTCCTGCCCTTCAAAACTCCCCCCCAATCCCTCCCATTCAATTCTCCCCCCATACCATTCCTCTCCAATTCTCTCTCCTCCCCCCTCCTCCTCCAAGCTGCCTCCTCCCCACTTCGTCTCCCTTCTATCTCATACCTCCACCCCCCCCAAACCTTCTACTTTCCTCTGCCCCCCCTCAAACAACCCCTCACTGTGCCGCATCCCTTCACCAGCAAACCTTTCATCCTCCTCATCCTTCCCTTTCTTGGAACTCTTCTGCAACATCTGAAACACTATCAACTGCTCTCCCTACCTCCCCCTCTCATCCTTCATCTTACCCTACTCCTCCCCTCCCCTGTCCTGTACCCGATGCTCCCCCTCTCTCTTCATTAACGGTATGGACCTCAAACATCCGGGGCCTTCGCTCAAACCTGACTGATCTCTCCATACAGGTTGCTTCTGACAATCCAGACTTGATCTGCTTAACAGAGACTTTCCTCCTTCAAGATGTCTCTGATTCCTTAATATCTCTTCCTGGTTACTCCCTCCTCCGGTATGATAGACCTGAGCCTCGGCCTGGTGGTGGGGTGGCTATCTTTGTCAAAAACTCTCTTCCTCACTCTCCTTGCACTGCTCTCTTTCCTCCTCACCCGCAGGAGTACCTCTGGTTACGGCTTCCTCTCCGCTCCCACCTTTTGTTCATATGTGTTCTGTACCGTCCCCCAAACAGTGATGACTCCATCTACATTTCAATGTCTGACAACATGGACCAACTTCTATCCACTCATCCCAACTCTCTCTTCCTCATATGTGGTGACTTCAACTGTCATCATGCCACCTGGTTGGGTGTGGGTTCCTCTCTCACTAGTCATGGCACCTCAGCAAAGGACTTCTGTGACTCACTGGGATTGACACAATCTGTCAATTTCCCGACCCGGATCTCAGCCAATGGAGTATCTTCTCTTCTAGACTTGGTTATGACAAACTTCCCTGCTAATGTCTGCTGCTCTTCTTCTGCTCCAATCGGTTCTTCTGATCATGTGCTTGTCAAAGTGGACATCTCTCTGGCCATTCTCAGAGAGCCTCCTCAGCGTCGACGAGTCTGGCATTTCACTCAGGCCGACTGGGACGGTCTTCAAGCAGCCATCAATCGTCTGGATTGGTCTCCCATCTCCACTGCCTCTGACATCAATTCTTCCTGGGAATTCTTCCAAAGCAAACTGATCTCTCTCATGCACAGATTTATCCCATCTCGCCTTCAATTGTCTTACCCTTCCTCCCGTCCATGGTACACTGAATCTTGTGGTGAGGCAGTTGCCCTGAAACAACTTGCCTTTGCCTCTTGGAAGGCTAATCCAACTGAAGGAAATCTCAGTTCCTTCCACCAAGCTCGGAACAAGTGTGTGTCTACCCTCAGGAGTGCCAGGAAGCACTATCTCTCCTCACTCAAGAATGAACTCTCAAACCTGTCTCCTTCCTCCAAATCCTGGTGGCGTCTGGTCAAATCCGTTTCTGGTGTTTGTTCCCCCTCCATCCCCTCCCTTACCTCAAATGGCCACACAGTTGACATCGCACGTGACAAAGCCGAATGCCTCAACTCTGTGTTCGCCTCGAAATCCTTAGTCCCAAACCCATCTCTCTCTGTTCCCACCTTTCCCAGTCGAACCCAACTGCTCCTGGACTCTGTGTCCTTCTCTCCTGACAAGGTGGAGGAGTTTTTGTCAAACCTCGACTCTGATTCTGCAACTGGACCAGACGGCATCAGCCCACGGGTCTTAAAATCCTGCTCTGCCGCTCTATCTCACCCTCTCTCTGTTCTTTTCACCCTATCTTTTGCTCAAGGTCATCTGCCAGCATCCTGGAAATCAGCTAACATTACCGCTTTACACAAAAAAGGTGCAAAAACAGATCCTTGCAACTACAGACCAATCAGCCTGCTCCCAATTATCAGCAAAGTCATGGAATCCATCATTGCTTCGGATATGAAATCTTTCCTCTTCTCCAATGGCTTGATCTCTGATCATCAATTTGGTTTCAGACCAGGTCACTCTACTCTGGACATGCTGCTTCTGCTGTCTCAACAATGGATGGAGGTCCTCAATGCCAAACAGGAAATCAGAGCTGTCTCCCTTGACATATCAAGGGCCTTTGATACGGTCTGGCACCCAGCTCTGCTCACCAAACTCTCCTCCTATGGTATCCATGGAAATCTCCATGCATGGCTTGCGGACTTCCTCTCTGGTCGTAGTCAACGTGTGGCCCTGAATGGATTTCTCTCATCTCCCCTTCCTGTTCAGGCTGGAGTTCCCCAAGGAAGTGTGCTGGGCCCTGTGCTTTTTCTGGTCTTTATCAATGATCTCTCTGACTCTCTGGAAAATCCTCTCTATCTCTTTGCTGATGACTCCACTCTCTGCCGCTCCATTCCTCTTCCCTCAGATCGGCAGTCTGCAGCCTCCTCACTCTCTGAAGACCTGGACAAAATCACAGACTGGTCAAACAAGTGGAACATGTCTTTCAATCCTGCCAAATCTCACTCTCTTACTATGTCTCTCCGAAAATATCGACTGGACAACCCTCCCATCTACTTTCTCAACAATCCTCTCCAAGAAGTTCTGTCACTCAAGCTTTTGGGTCTCACTATCTGCCATGATCTTTCTTGGGAAAACCACATTTCCAAGCTGGCCTCCAAAGCCAGTCGCCGACTGGGCATCCTCCGTCGTGCGAAGTCCTTCCTCGGCACACCTGAGCTCCTCACCACTTACAAGGCTTTCATCCGCAGCTCAATGGAATACTGTTCTCCCCTATGGGCTGGTGCTCCTGCCTCACACCTGGCTCGGCTTCACGCTGTTGAATCCAAAGCTTTCAAAATCATTGGAATCTCCCGCGATGAAGCTATCTCTGAGGGCCTTTCACTCACTCACCGCAGGCAGGTAGGTGGTCTTTCTGTCTTCTACCGACTCCTCTCCGGCCTTGCTCCCCCAGCTCTCTCTGTGCTCTGTCCCCCAAATATTCCTACAGGTCGCACAAGATCTGCCAGCAACCCTCTGATGGTTAAACTGCCGAAATCTCGGCTCTCTGCTCACCTTCACTCTTTCATTCCTCTTTTCTCCCGCCTGTGGAACAAACTCCCACACTCCCTTCAATCCCTCTCCTCCCTCCAGGTCTTTAAAACAGCTGTTCACCACCATCTCTTATCTTCCCCCATCCATAACCTTGATCTTTTCTACCCCCACTAATTCACCCCAGATCCACCTTGTTTGAAATTCCAACTTATTTCCTGGAAATCCTGGCAGTGTCCATATGTTTATACCTCTCCCACCTCCCCCCCTTCACATGCCTCCCCCCCTTCACATGCCTCCCCCCCTTCGCATGCCTCCCCCCCTTCACATGCCTCCCCCCCAAAGCCCTCTCCCTCCCACAGATCTCTCGATGTCTCCATGTCTCTCGGTCCCTGCTCTCAAATGATGTGTTTGTGTCCTTCCCCCTCTCTCCCCATCTTGTCTACCGCTCCCGATGTTATTTGTTTTATGTGTCTGTTTGTCTTTCTGTGTGATTAATGTTCGCTCTTTCACGAGCCTCGATCTTGTATACAAAAAAAAAAAAAAAAAAAAAAAAAAAAAAAAAAAGGTGGAAAAGTTTCTGTCAACCCTCGACTCTGATTCTGCAACTGGACCTGACGGCATCAGCCCACGGGTCTTAAAATCCTGTTCTTCTGCTCTTTCACTCCCTCTCTCTGTTCTCTTCACCCTCTCTTTTGCTCAAGGTCAACTGCCATCTGCTTGGAAATCAGCCAACATCACCGCTTTGCACAAAAAAGGTGCAAAAACAGATCCTAGCAACTACAGACCAATCAGCCTTCTCCCAATTATCAGCAAAGTCATGGAATCCATCATTGCTTCGGATATGAAATCTTTCCTCTTCTCCAATGGCTTGATCTCTGATCATCAATTTGGTTTCAGACCAGGTCACTCTACTCTGGACATGCTGCTTCTGCTGTCTCAACAATGGATGGAGGTCCTCAATGCCAAACAGGAAATTAGAGCTGTCTCCCTCGACATATCACGTGCCTTCGATACGGTCTGGCACCCCGCTTTGCTCACCAAACTCTCCTCCTTTGGTATCCATGGAAATCTCCATGCATGGCTGGCGGACTTTCCTCTCTAGTCGTAGTCAACATGTGGCCCTGAATGGGTTTCTCTCATCTCCTCTTCCTGTTCAGGCTGGAGTTCCCCAAGGCAGTGTTCTGGGCCTTGTGCTTTTTCTGGTCTTCATCAATGATCTGGGCTTCAAGCTCTCCACGGCATCGAAGTTTGAGTGTTTTCCCATTCTTGTCTTTGTCAAATTTCCACTGGTTATTTTGCTGTATACGTGTTATTGTGTGTTTCTAGTTGGTGTTGGTTTGTGGTTCGTGCAAACTTGTGTGTAATTAATCGTTTTCTGGGTCGTACCTCGTGCGCGGCCTGGTGACTTGGGGCTTCCCTCCCCCCGTCGGTGTTTTGTCGGTTTGGGTTATTTCCTTCGCTGTATTGCTTGTTTCTTTTATTTTGTTTTCTCCCCCTCACCTCACCTCCCTAGACAAATAATTCTATATTGATTCTTTCTCTCCTCCCGGACACGTGCTTGTTCGCTCTCCTCCTCATCTCGGCTTGTGCCCCGCCCCCTGTATCTCGTTTTTCTTCCGCCTCTGCTCCTTCTTTCTCAAATCCACGTTCTCGCTTGGTGACTTTTCCCGGATTGTTTTTCATGGTTTTCATGGTTCTGTTTGGAATATGTTTAAACCACAGCCGTGATGCTGACGCCGCCGCCCCCCCCCCCCCCACCCCCCCAGAATTTCCATGTTTTAAACGTTTCCCAGTGTGTACCCTGGTCAGAATAGGTACACCGTATCCCTGCGTGTCGTAAAAGACGACTAAGAGGGTTGGCGCCAGGAAGAGCATCCGGCCATAAAAACATTGCCTCAAAAAGAGAACCATGACAATTACAAGTACATATGGGCAGGGTGCAGCCCGAAGTGGAGATCGGTTTATGAGGTTTGGGACATGGAATGTAGGGACAATGACAGGGAGATCAGGAGAAGTGGTGGAAGTATTGGTCAGAAGAAGAGTGGACATATGTTGTGTGCAAGAGACGAGATGGAAGGGAAGTGGTGTGAGAATGGTGAAGGGTAGGCAGGGACAGAAATACAAGTTTGTGTGGCAAGGGTGCCCGGAGGGCGTGAATGGTGTTGGTGTCCTGTTTTCTGAGGAGTTTGTAGACAGTGTGGTGAGTGTGACTAGAGTGAGTGATAGGTTGATGATGGTGAAAATGATGATTGGAAAGCTCTTGGTGAACGTCATCTCGGGATATGCTCCGCAGGTTGGTCGAAGCGATGAAGAGAAGGACAAGTTCTGGTGTGCGATAGAGAAACTGATGGAAAACGTGAAAGATGAGGAAGTTGTTGTGGTGGGAGGAGACCTGAATGGACATGTGGGAAGGAGTATGGATGGTTTTGAGGGAGTTCATGGGGGTTACGGATATGGTGTGAGAAATGGAGAAGGTGAAAGGATTTTGGAGTTTGCTGATGGAGCTGATTTGTTGATTTGTAATACTCAGTTCCAGAAAGAGGATAATAAGCTTGTTACATACATGTCAGATGGGTCGACGACAACCGTTGACTACCTGATGGTGCGTAGGCGAGATAGGGGGCACCTCCGGGACACAAAGGTGATCCCGGGGGAGGAGGCTGTTTCACAGCACCACTTGGTTGTCTGCGACATAAGGGTGAAAGGTGCGAGGAGAGCTCGGCGGGTGAAGTACCAACCGAGAATGAAGGTGTGGAGGTTGAAAGAGGTGACAGTAAGGGAGGCATTAAAAGAGAGGCTGAGTAGGGTAGAGGATGATGTGGTTGAGCTTGAAAGTGGTTGGATGTCAATGAAAGCTAGTCTGTTGGGAGCCGTTGGTGAGGTATGTGGATGGACAAAAGGACCACCGAGGCACTCGGAAACATGGTGGTGGGATGTTGAAGTTGGAAAGAGGATTGACGAGAAGAGGAAGAAGTTCAAGGAGTGGCAGAAGGCGAAGGGTACGGGAGCAGAAACAGCAGAGCATGAAAGTTATAAGGCAGCCAGGAAGGCTGCAAAGAAAGAGGTAGCAAAGGCGCAGGAGGCATGTAGGAAAATGTTTGGAGAACGCTTGGATTCGGAAGAGGGTCAGAAAGCAGTATTCAGGATTGCAAAGCACATAGCGAAAGAGAGGTGTGATGTGATGGGGGTGAGTTGCTTGAAGGATGAAGTGGGACAAATCGTTGTCAACCCATATGGAATTAAAGGAAGATGGACAAGATATATGGAAATGCTGTTGAATACAGAGAATGAATGGGATGGCAACATAGAGAGTAACCTAGTTTTAGGACCAGCAGAGAAGATAACTGAGAAGGAAGTTGAGGAAGCGATAAAAGCAATGAAGAGTGGAAAAGCGGGAGGGCCGACGGGAGTTGTGGGAGATATGTTGAAGGCAGCAGGAAGTTGGGGTGTGAAGAGAATGACAGAGATCTGTAATCTGGTGGTGAAAGAAGGCCGCATTCCAGTGGATTGGGAACCGAGTACCCTCATCCCTCTATACAAGGGGAAAGGTGGCCCTCTGGAGTGTGGCTCGTACCGAGCGATAAAGTTATTGGAGCATGGAATGAAGGTATTGGAAAGGGTGTTGGAGAGGAGGATAAGGAAGAAAGTGAAGATCGACGAAATGCAGTTTGGATTTATGCCAGGAAGAGGAACGACAGATGCGCTTTTCATTGTGAGGCAGTTGCAGGAGAAGTACATGGAGAAGAGGAAGAAGTTGTTTTTTGGGTTTGTTGATCTGGAGAAAGCATTCGATAGGGTTCCACGCAAAGTATTGACATGGGCATTGAGGAAGTTAGGAGTGGAGGAATGGTTGATCAGAGTAGTGATGGCAATGTACAAAAGAGCGCGCACAGCTGTAAGGACGAAGGACGGGAACAGTGGCGAGTTTGAGGTGAAGGTGGGAGTGCATCAGGGGTCGGTACTAAATCCACTACTATTTGTAGCTGTGATGGAGGTGCTGGCTCAGAACATAAAGGAGGGTTTACCGTGGGAGTTGTTGTATGCAGATGATCTGGTGTTGATTGCGGAAAGTATGGATGGACTGAAGGAAAAGATGAACAAGTGGAAGGAATGTATGTATGGAGACAAAAGGTCTGAAGGTGAATATCGGAAAGACGAAGGTGATGGCAAGTGGTAAAGCATGTGGTGAGGTAGAAAGAACAGGGAAGTGGCCGTGTGCTGTGTGCAGTAAGGGTGTCGGAGTGAACTCCATTCAATGTACAATGTGCGCTGAGTGGGTTCATCAAAAATGTAGTGGTCTGAGAGGGTCATTTACCAGTGTGGCAGCTACATTCAAATGTAAGGTGTGCACAGAGGGAGCTGCAGATGGAGGAAATGTTGAGTTGGATCTTGGAGATGGCGTGAAGCTGGAAGGTGTGAAAACATTTTGCTACCTCGGAGACATGCTGAATGGAGAAGGTGGATCAGACTCGGCAACGGTTGCTCGAGTGAGATGTGCATGGAAGAAGTTTCGGGAACTGAGTGGCGTGCTGATGAGGAGGAGAGTGTCGCTGAAGCTGAAGGGAAAGGTGTATGCTGCATGTGTGAGAAGTGTTATGATTTATGGGAGCGAGATATGGGTAATGAACGTAGAGCAGCAACGAAGGCTGGAAAGGGTGGAAATGCGAATGGTTCGATGGATGTGCGGAGTATCGTTGAGAGAGAGGAAGACAAATGATGAATTGCGAAAGATGATGGGAATATTGCCTGTGATTGATGCTGTGAAGAGGAACAGGTTGAGATGGTTTGGTCACGTGTTGAGGAAGGATGAAAATGACTGGTTGAGAAGAGTGATGGAAGTTAATATAGAAGGAAGTAGAGGACGGGGAAGACCGAGAAAGACTTGGCTAAAGATGGTGGAAGAAGAAATGCGGGCAAGGGGGTTAACAAGGAGAGATGCAGAAAATAAGGCAAAATGGAGAAGATTGTCATGGGGACCGCAAGGCTAACCCCCGCTCTAGCAGGGAAAATGGCCTTAAAATGCATGTTGTTGTGTGTTGTTGTATCAATGATCTCTCTGACTCTCTTGAAAATCCTCTCTATCTCTTTGCTGATGACTCCACTCTCTGCCGCTCCATTCCTCATCCCTCAGATCGGCAGTCTGCAGCCTCCTCACTCTCTGCAGACCTGGACAAAATCACAGACTGGGCAAACAAGTGGAACATGTCTTTCAATCCTGACAAATCTCACACTCTTACCATGTCTCTCCGAAAAGACTGACTGGAAAACCCTCCCATCTACTTTCTCAACAATCCTCTCCAAGAAGTTCTGTCACTCAAGCTTTTGGGTCTCACTATCTGCCATGATCTTTCCTGGGAAAACCACATTTCCAAGCTGGCCTCCAAAGCCAGTCGCCGACTGGGCATCCTCCGTCGTGCGAAGTCCTTTCTTAGCAGACCTGAGCTCCTCACCACATACAACGCTTTCATCCGCAGCTCAATGGAATACTGCTCTCCCCTCTGGGCTGATGCTCCTGCCTCACACCTAGCTCGTCTTCACGCTGTTGAAACCAAAGCATTCAGAATCATTGGAATCTCCCGCGATGACGCTATCTCCGAGGGCCTTTCACTTACTCACCGCAGGCAGGTTGGTGGTCTTTCCGTCTTCTACCGACTCCTCTCTGGCCTTGCTCCCCCAGCTCTCTCTGGGCTCTGTCCCCCAAATATTCCTACAGGTCGCACAAGATCTGCCTGCAACCCTCTTATGGTTAAACTGCCAAAATCAAGACTCTCTGCTCACCTTCACTCCTTCATTCCTCTTTTCTCCCGCCTCTGGAACAAACTCCCTCACTCTCTTCAATCCCACTCCTCCCTCCAGGTCTTTAAAACGGCTGTTCACCACCATCTCTTATCTTCCCCAATCCAAAACCTTGATCTTTTCTACCCCCGCTAATTTCACCCCAAATCCACTTTTTGAGGTGCCAACTTCTTTCCTGGAAGTTCTTAGTGTCCTTGCGTTTTATACCTATCCTGCCCCCCTCCACCCCCCGGGCCCTCTCCCTCCCACACATCTCCCGATGTCCCTGCTCTCAAATGTTGTGTTTGTGTGCTTCCTCCCCTTCTCCCCATCTTGTCGACCGCTCCCCTTTTTATATACTTTTTTGCTTGTTTGTTTGATTTGTTTGTTTGATAAATGTTAGCTCTTTCACGAGCCTCGACTCTGTATACAAAAAAAAAAAAACTTCAAAAAGAAATCTTGTTGAACATGAATGATAAAAAAAATGCCAGGCCTTTCTTGCATGAAATTAAGCTATGAATAGGATCAATACATCCACACTTCATACACAGTTTTGTCACACTTGCATAGCAAAGAAAATTGCTGCAACCTCAGATATTTTGATCCATAAAAACAAAATGGATTTTCCAAAGCAATTTATCTCTTACAATGAGGGGAAATGTAAAATTGGATGAGGATCATATCCACAAGTTCTCTTTTATTAGAGATCGTTTTCTCTTTTTGGATCGATGGGACTTCAAACACAATTTGAAAAAATAGCTCGACATTGCACTGCACTGCAAATCATTACTCCAGTGCATCAACCTGCGGCAATCATTAGGTCATCTCATCTCGATTCTCCAAGAGATAAACTTATAAAATTGGTCTTGATGTCCGGATGTCTGTCCGTCCGGTAGTCCGTCCGTCCATCCATCCATCCGTTAACTTTTTGATATGTTTGCTACTCCTCCCTTATCACCTGGCTGATTGTTATAAAACCTGACACATGAATAAAAGACAGTATCCCGCACAATCACTCGAGCTTCGATTTTTCATCATGAGGGCTCCCAGGGGGTATTAACTCCAAAACTTCGGATCCATCTCGTCCCTTATTTAACAACTGATTACTCTGAAACCTGAAACAGCCCTTCTATTCGATGGTCCGCAGAATCTTTCAGTCTTACATTTTTCGTTTTCCTATTTTTTGAATCCGGATCATTTGGGATCCCAGTGGGGGTGTGGGGGGAGAGGTCACCCCCTGAAACTTCAGATCCCCACCTGTGCCTTATTTAACAACTGATTACTCTGAAACCCGATACAGACCTTCTACTATGATGGTCCGCAGGATCACTCAATATTCGATTTTTCGATTTTGGATCAGGGATCTCCCAGGTGGGTGGTGGGGGGGGGGGGGGTTCCCCCAAATTATCAGAGATCTGAACTACAACCTCAAGAGATGACTTTCAGCCCACTCAGGGGGCTACTTTTTTAATTACTGTAGCAAACTGATATTCTAAGGTCCTGTGTTATACATAAAAAAAACAACAACAAATTAAACGTTGAATAAGGCAGCAGATATGTTATGCCATCACTTTTGTTGGGCAAAAGGAATTACAACACATAGGTAGTCATTCATCAGAAGAATCACACTATTGGTGCTTCATGCCCAATCTCACTGACCTTAAACACACGAATGGGTACTTGGGCACTGGGAAGTGCAGCAGGCAGCTGCACTTGGATAGCCGAGCTTGGCTGGGTGTGCTGTTGAATGCTTGTAGTGGCAGCAATAACTTGATCCCTACGTCGCTCTTCATCTTGCAGTTGCTGCCGCATGAGCTCTTGTTTCAGTTGCACACGGGAAGCCATTACTGCAAGAACCAAAAAGCTCAATACCTGTTGAGGAGAGAAAAGAAGAGTGCAACTGAAGAAGATTCAAAGAACATCAAAAATATATGTTCATTCTTGTCAAAAACTTTGTAATTTTTAGACTCTCCAGGGAGCTAAGATGTCAAAAACGTATTGTAACCCTTTAACCTTTTGGGTAATATCCATAAGTATTGTTGCATTTGTAGGGGGTAGGCAATGATTACCTTAGAACCAGGTAGAATGTATAGATTAGTGGGCTCCGATTGTCGTGAAGAAGAAGAACCACCTCATGTAATAAGTATGGACTTTGTATTAAACTGGACTGTCGGGTTAAGTTTGTATCTTCGACCCCATTACGAAGAGTGGGGTATGTTAATTAGCTCAGGGATTATGGGTAATTATCCCTTGTACATTGTTACCTCTGTAATGTATTTCCTATGTCCCTTTTGGCATCACACCGTAGACACAGCCAAGCCACGCAATCGCCCGCATTTAAACTCACTAATTAAAAAGCTACCCGGAAGTCATGCATCAAGCCCTGCCGCTGACAACCCTGACTTTGGAAGCATGCGGGACGAAAGAAATGTGAGGCCACGCCCAGAAGGGCAGTGATTGTTCGGGGTTTTGATTGATGCGGAGGACTGGTAAGAAGCACATGCTGATTGGTGGAGCACGACAGATGACGTCAGAGCAGCAGGTACAAAGTAGTTGGAGCAGCGGACATTTTGCCCTTCTTGTTCTGAATGCTATAGCGAATGGTCGTGATTGCTCCTCTCCTTCTTGGTTGTGGGTCTGGCAGTAACGGTTGTGTGCCGGCATCTTCTCCTCGTTCCCCTGTTCGTCTGGACATTGAGAGCAAACGTTCCCTCTTGCGCCTCTCGTTCCAAAAGCGACAGTGGACGGTTGTGCTTCGCTCTCTGCACGGGGAGGCTTCATGGCGAGCAGCCCTGTTCCGGCATCGGGCTGGTGGTCATGAGGCGGAAGAGCCGCGGACGGAGAGCTGCAGTTTTCCCCAAGCAAGAACGACGAGCTGCACGACAACTCCTGTTCATTTCGCGTGTGTGGCCCAGTGTGAGGAGACGCACAGGGAGGCCTGCTTCGTGCCAATGAGCGTGTTTCATGCGCAAAGATGCCAAGGCCTCAGACGATCTTTTGACGATTCCTGGCGAGACGCAACGATCGAGTGAGATAAGTGCAATTAAAGCCACACACGTTTATTTTATATATCATTATATTTCCCTTTGTCTGTGTACTGGATCTGTGTGCGGGGACATTCCATTTAGGATTTTATTTACCGGGCATTATTTTGTATTACCGGCATTTATTTTAATAAAGCCGGTATTTTTGGACATTTTAATTTTGTGTCGTTTGAGTTATTTTTTGCAGGTTTGAGGACTGCCGGTGGGATCCGTGAAGGTAAGGCTCCGGTTCTCCCCCTCCCTCTCGCTTACGCATGCGTATTCTTCACCATTTGAACTGAACGCCTTGGAGTAACAGCTCGTTTGGTCATCCGTGCTACCTTAAGGTGTTCACCAAGGGTAGTCACGCGACAGTATTTTACAGTATAGAAAATGAATATGAACTGTTCTTTTGTAATAAAACAAATGTATGAGAATGTCAAAAACCTTTGGAAAATGTGTTTTCAAATCCAATTGATCATTCACGTACTTTCGGTACATCAGGCAACATTCTCAAGGCTGCATATTGGTCAATTTCCTCGTGCCCGATTGAGTTTGCTTAAAATATATGAACTCAAAGATACAACATACAACAAAACTGTACAAATACGCCAACTGTGACATACGGCAACCGACCCATTTGTTTCCAAGACAAAAATTGTCAAGCAAGAAGCTGGTTCAAAAAATACAAAAAAGATATCTTTAAATGTTAAGAGGAAGAGGGAGTGAAAACCTCACAGTTGACAGATTGCAGAGTCTGGCCTTTCATCCAAAGCCCTCACGTATATGCTCCACAACAAAGCAATATCGAGTCATCTTTCTGTTCCCCACATTGCCTGTTTTCTTTAATTACATGAATCTCAATTTCATTGCAAGATCTTTTCGGTATCGAGTTAAAACAATGGTCGTAGCACAATGGTGAAAACTATATGTCCATGGTAGTCTTGGCCTGAATGTTAGGAATCTCTCTGACATCACTTGACATATGTACATTCTCTCCCACCGAAGTCTAGCACATGCACTCGCCCCTATTTGCTTATTTATTATCCAATCAAGCCGTATGACGTATGGAGCTTCTAACAAACCCTCGCCACTCAGACCCACCGTCTGATTTCAATCCACGCATGACCTTCAGCTCTTTCATTTCCTTCTCAACGGTGTGTCAGCAGGTCTCTCTTGGCCGTCCAATCCTTCTCTTCCCATCATGTCATGTGCCCAGCACATTGCTCTTTTGGTATTTTGTATCGTCCATGCATACATGTCCGATCCATCCCCACCTCCTAATTACGACATTTTTCCTCCCTGAAAATTTTTCCACCTCATTCTTACTAGCCACGTCTGACAAGAAGATTCTCATGATTTTCTTATGGCTGATGGGTTTTTTTTGGTGCTTTTCCAAGATTCACATACAAATTGTAGCATTGACCTCATGTTGCTGTCAACAATCCTCAGCTTGGTTTCAGTGTTGCATTTTTGGATTTCCAAACTTCCCTGGTAACCCTCACTTTTTGTATCCATTGTAGTACATCTGCATCTCCACTCTTGTTTTAGTAACCATAGATCCCAGATAGGTAAACTTGTCAAACTCTCGAATTGGTGAATTGGTACACATGATGTTGTTGTTGTCATCACTTGTGGCAAGCTTTCTGTTTTGGCTAGGTTTATTTTTAGTCCCACTTGCCATGCATACTCCTGTAGCCTCTTTACTTTCTCCTGCATACTGTGTAAATACTGTGACACAATCAAATCGAAGACCAAATACTGCATTGGAGTCTGCAGAAGGAACCTGAATAAGCAAATCACAGAGATGGAGTCATCAGGAGGAACCTGGATAGGATTGGGGTTTCAGCCACTACTCCACAACCCTCAAACCCAACCACAAGGTAGATGTCATCTGCAAAAATGAGATCCACCAGCTGTTCATTTTGGTTCCTCCTCTGTTCAGTTGTCTTTTGCAGCCATAAAAAGTATCAGAGACAACGTGCAACCTCGTCTCACCCCTGCAGTAACCTCAAATTCAGATGACAACTGATTTCTGCAAATTACACTGCATTTGTATCGATTGTAGGTATGCCTTATCATCCATAAAAGTTCACCTGCTGGTCCATACAGTCTCAGTATCTTCACCACTGCCTCTCTATTCACACTGTCGAACACCTTTTCAAAGTCATTGAATGATAGGTAACGGTTTGCATTCCATCGTTCTATTATCGTTCTCAGTGTGAAGATCTGATTCCTGCATCCTCAAGATCTTCTGAACACAGCTCGTTCTTTCCTGATGGTAACATCAACAGCCTTTTGCATTCTGTTAAGCATTATCTTGCAAAGTATTTTGCTGGCAATGCAAAGTAGGGTCACTCCTCTCCAGTTCTCATGTTAAGTTATGTCTTATTCCTTTGGTAGTTTTATTATTGAAGCACATTTTGACGAATCAAGTACATTTCCCTGCTTCCATATCTCCTTTATTAGACTGCGTAGGCCATAGGGTACACGTTGACGCTTCTAAACTGCATTTATACTGCTATGCACTGAAGTTATCGCTCCTGGTGCTTTTCGGTTCTTCAAACTTTTGATAGCATCCCGTTCTTCAGACTGCTTCATTGATCAGTCCTTACCTGTCTTCTTCATTCACAAACTGGCCTGCATTACATCCCTCTATTAAAAACTTCCTTAAAGTGTTCTACCCACATTTCCATTTGCTCCCTCTCTCAAGTAAGTATATTTCCTTGTTTGGTTATTACTGGTTTATCTCCCCTCCCTTTATGTCTGAAGTCGGCTGCCGATAATTTTGGTAACTTAACATCCACCCAAGGGATGGCAACTTTAGATTGAACCGACTGCAAAATACCAATCAGAGTTTGTGGTTGGGTTGAGAATCCAATCCAGACCAGACGGCTCAAAGGTAAGTGCACTACCTCTGCACCATCTTGTCTATAATTCTCTCGTGGATGCATATTGAAGCAAGAATAAATGTCGAGTTGGGTCTGCTGGTTGCATCTTCACTAAAGCGTGGCTGTACCGGGTACCCTGTACATTTGGTGAGGAATTCGTACTTTGGCCTGCGCAACAGAGTGCAATGGTGTACTTTCTTTTATTTTAAATGCACTGTGACATATTTTAAGCTACACCACCAAATGCTAATGGTTGTTAAAGTTCCCATGGTGCTTTTTAAAAAAGGGACACCGTGTGAAGTGTGAAGCACCAGTGACAGTCATTTTCTGTGTGTCTGTGAAAAGCCAATCACGCCCAAACTACTAGGCTAATTTGTCACCAAACATGACACAAAGACCAAATTGGACCCTCCTGTTGAACATGGGCTACTTGGTTTTCGTATGACCATAGCTAATGATGATATTGCTAAATGAAATGCCAAATTCATTCTTTATTTATTTATCGTGGTAATATGTACATTGTTACCTCCGCCACCGAAGGTGGGCAGAGGTTGTGTTTTCACCCCTGTCTGTTTGTCTGGAAACAAGATATCTCAAAGATTTGAGGACGGATTTGGACGAAATGTGATGGACAGGTTAGGTGTGTGACAAGGACAAAATGAATCGATTTTGGTGAAGATCTGGATCTGGCTACTATAATTTAAGTGACTTCACCATTGAGAGATGGGGCCAAAAAACAATATATAGCACAATATCTTAAAAAGTTGTGGACGGATTCAGACAAAACAAGGTGGATGAGTTGATTAGGTGACAAGAACAAGCCGTTTTTATTTTGGTTCAGGCCCGGATCCAGATCGGGCCTATCAGTGGGACACAAAATGTCAACTATTCAGCCTGGCGGAGGTATGCGCTCTATCGTGTGCCATCCTAGTTTTATGTATGCTCGTGTGTAAATAGAGTACCTCCAATGCAGAGGCCGTTTGATTCACAAAATTGCACTCGTCTTTACCAATTTGTGTTCCTCACTCCAACTCAATGCTTCTCCATGACATGTTCATGTCCTAAGTTATCCTCTCCAACATTTGCAGTACCAGGTCTCTCAATATGCAACTTCGCGCATCATGGTGAGGTGTTTCATCGACAGCTTTCTCCAATCTCTGATAGAAACTGGCCTTACCTCTTCACTAGCATAATTTGTTGGTGCATAACACTAGATAATGGTCAGTTTTGCAGAGAACCTTGCCTTGACGACTCATAAATTGGCTGCCATTACATCAACGACTTCAACTCCTTGTTAAAGAATCAGTGCTACTCTATCGTCTTCACACCATCTTCTCTACATCAATGTAGGACTGTTTCTGAATCTGCCACTTCTGTCTGGGCATGGCCCTCCCATCTGACTGCTCAGACAACGTGAGCTACTGTTTGTACTGCTCGAGAAAAGGGAAAGACCATTTGATCCACCTCATAATTCCCCTCCCGGCACTCTTGATACTCGTAGTGCTCTATAACATGGATGCACCATGTAAATTCTGGGCAGAGGAGATGGAAAAAAGGAAAGAGTTACAGAAGTAAACGAGAGAGCATGGGAGCAGAAAAAAAAGGCAAAGATTAGAGGTGGAGGTGGAGGTGGAGGGGGGATACATAGACAAGACACTGTCCTTCAGGATAGAGGGGAGACTAGGAGTTTACTATAGTGGGGTGAGGAAGGACAATTGGGTGAAGGTCAAATAAACTTTATGACAAGTTCATGCCTGATAAAACCCACACCAATAAGAATCAAAACATCTCAATACATCGAAACAGCACAAAATGCACACTAAGTCCTCAAATCATACCCATCCAATCCCAAAACTGCCGAAAACATTCTGCCGACGTCTCTGTACTCCTACCCTTCTTGCTTCTAGGTACCTATCAAATTATATTTTAAACCTCGAGACTGCCCCTACTGCTAACACCTTTCCAAGATCAGTCCATACATTAATAATGTGTGTGATACCCAGGCTGCCTTGCTTCAGTCGTGGCTTCACTATTTTGACTTTCAAACTATGCCCTCTGTTCCGGTATTCAATAAAGTATCCAACTTCGATTTTTGTTTTCCTGCATCCTACAAGACTAGCCATTCATAGCTCTCTTTTATGTGTGAACAATCAATGCAACAAGAAACACACCTGTCAGTCATGACATGAGTCATTTGTCTGCAATGACTATGAATGTATGTGTGCATGTGTGTGTATATATATATATATAGATATATATATATATATATATATATATATATATATATATATATATATATATATATATATATATATATATATAGATATATATATATATATATACGTATATATATATAGATATATATATATATATATACGTATATATATATAGATATATATATATATATATACGTATATATATATATATATATATATATATATATATATATATACAGTGGTACCTCGGCTTACGAGTGCCCCAACGTACGAGTTTTTCGGGATACGAGCCGTCGCTCGGGCGGTTTGTTGCTTTGGGATACGAGCCGAGATCCGATGTACGAGCTCAAAAAATTTATTTTTTTGAATTTTCCGGTTGTGGCTTCCGGTTCCGGTCACGCGGTTATCTTGCCGTGAAAGCATCTCTGCTTGGATATAAAACACGCAATCGTCGAAATACATGAGCGAGGAATCTCCTTGCTCCAGCCGGTGACGTCATCGGCGGGGATCCCCGCCTCCAGAGTGGCTGGTCACGTGACCGCCAAAGCGTGTCGCGCGTGCGGGTATAATGAGCTACACCTGTGGATCACGTGACCACGGAAGCACGCCTCGCTTGAGAGGCATGGCTTTCGGTTTGCGTTTTGCTTTATAAGGCGCGATAAATGGGCTTTTGAGTGTTAGCGGTTCATGGCGGTTCATGGCGGTTGACGGTTCATGGCGTTGACGGTCAAAAACCCATTACATCAATTTTACCAGGCACTGTACAGTAAGTACAGTGGACACCAAATGCACGGTGGAAGGCTAGAAGTAGAAGATCGTCCAAGACAAGTGAGAATAAGCCATACTTTGGAGGAGATGACGTCATTCGCTGGTCCGATAACCAAAGATGTGGTATAAAAAACCAGGTGAGCTAACAATGCAGCAATGAAGGAATTCGGCCAAGGCACCGGCACACAACGACCTACCTACATCGAAAGACTCAATGCCAATGGTGACAGAAGCCAAGACGGCCGGCTTAAACACCGCCGAAAGACCATGGTGTACCAACTTACGATGCAGAACATCTTGCACTTAATATGATGACAACAGGTGCCATCCTCTGACGTACCATTACAGGTACAGGTACAGTACACGTGAGCACAGAGCAAAAGTTCACTGAAACCGAGATTAAGAAAAAAGAAAAAACACCTCGTGGTCCGTGCTCGATATCCGAGTTTCAATCTTTTCAAACACATGATGCTCTCGGTCACGGTATCTCCTGCGAGCTGCTTCTCCTTCAACCACACAAACAACAACTTCTCCATATCTTCATGGATAGAGGTCCGGAGCTTTGAAATAATCGTAACGCCCTTGGCTGGCGTTATAGCCTTTATGGACTCCTTCTGCTTCAAAATCGTACATATCGTAGAAGGAGTACGATCGTACTGCCTCGCCAAGTCGACAACACGCACACCTCACCTGGCATGCTCTTCTCCTCTGCTTAATAAAACCAGTTTATTTCTTTACATTCTCTTGTATTATGTACAGTATATACGAGGTCGTGCTTGTTTATACATTATTTGTTATTTATAAAGTACATTTTTGTTATTTAAAAGCACCTAACAAAAAAAATTGGTGTTTTTTTTTTGAGGCTGGAACGGATTAATAGCATTTCAATGCATTTGAATGGGAAAATTTGCTTTGACTTACGAGCGATTTGGCTTACGAGCTCCGTCACGGAACGGATTAAACTCGTAAGCCGAGGTACCACTGTATATACATATATATATATATATATATATATATATACAGACGGCATTTAATATGGAATTTTTTTTTTTTCTTGACGGGTTTACTTTCTGAACTCAGTATATCAATCTGGTGAGTTTATTTTACCCTTCGGTGATGTCTTTGTTGAAAGAACCATGTCACTGATTGTCTTTCGCAGCAAGAAGTCAATAACAGGATTATATCACAGGTGGCGTGACAAAATGTAAGGACAGGTACATTTGACGATTGGCTTCACAATCGGGTATATAAGGGTTGTTGCGTTCTGTATTAGTGGAAAACAACTGCTGCACGTCTACAAAAGTTATTGCCGCTTCCTCTGGAGATGGTCCGTCAACTTGACAATGCTGTTTGTCATGGAGTGGTGGCTTTACGAAATTCTGGCATGAAACAGCGTGCTATTGCTCGGCAGTATGGCATCACTCCATGACAATGGAGTATACAAAAAAAAACAAAAAAAAAACTCAAGGTCAGCTGTCAAAGATCCTGAAACGAAATGCTCAGAGGGGTGTCCCTACTCCAACACCGAGGCCAACACCGAGAACCACAAGGAGAGATGATCGCCAGCTGCATCGGGTTAGTCTGCAATGGCCGTTCCAAGTCAGCTAATCGGCTTAGGGCTGAGTGGCAGCAACTGACAAATGTGCCTGTATCCAGAAGGCTTGTCAACCAACGACTGGTTCAAGCAGGCTATCGTGCCAGGCGTCCCCTGAGAAAGCCACGCATGACCAGACAACACAGCCAGCGCCGATTGCAGTGGGACAGAGAGCACCGTCAATGGCAGCCAGGACACTGGGAATCACGTGACCTTCAGTGACGAGTCTAGATTTTGATCTATCGTCAAGATGGCCGCGTCCGAGTGCGCAGACAAGTGCATGAAGCCCACA